>NW_027396133.1:0-129834 GCF_047715535.1 Aspergillus foveolatus | reverse complement strand
ATCCTTAGTAGGCTACGTTGGTGTAGTTGATACAGTTTCCTCCTGCCCTTTCCCCTTTGAGCATATTCCACAACATATGGAAATGTTGGTTTGCTCTTGTCTATTCATTGGACACGAGTCCGGCCCCGCCGCTAAACCTTTTTCAGTGTAAAGCAACTGAAAATCTATTTATATCAAAGCTGAATATCAAGATGCATATACCCTCCATCAGGAACCAATTTACCAGGCTAAGGCTGCTGACATGCTTAGATATTGAGAACATGGGTTTTCTTTTTCAGTTTAGGTAACTGTAGTACACACAAGCCACTTTTAATATCCATCAGAGCATTATTTCGACCTTCCAAACCGCGCAAGCAGCTAATTATGTTTGCGGTACTGAATGATTGTGCACGACGCTTTGGAGATTGACATTGAAGCGGTCGGATTTAGGTAAATCAAATTTTGTTAGGCATGATCCTCAGCTCGGCGTGACTGTCGTTGTTTGCTGGGTGTTGTGGCAAGGCAACATCCGCTAGAATGGGATCACGGACATGTATGCTGTTGTAACGGCTTTTTGGTATGGCTTTTTGGTCTGTCTATTTTCCTTTTAGACAGTCCTGGACCATGCCGGTTACGTAGGCGAGCACTTGGCGGGTGCAGCAATCTTGTAGAGCGGACTTAAGACTCTAGCTGTTTTTGTGCATTGGGTACTCTGGAATGAATAACGATGGAGGCATGGATATGGGACGGGGAAGTAAGGTAACATAGACAGGACAGGGCAAGAGTAGGGTACGATTAGACTTTTCTGGAGTATATCAGAAGAAAAAACGCGTTCATCATTTAGAATTGTATCTTGGAGGGGAGTCTGATGACCGTAAAAAATATAAATCACTGTTAATACCGTATACTTGGGGAATGATGGGCTTCGAGACAAGCCTTCGGCATCAAGTACCGGGTGGATGTGATAAGCTCGCCCGCCAATTACATTGTTATCCTCAATTCTAGGGCAAGTCTCCTAGCAATCCCAATCTGTCGCTTCCCGGGGCGAATTAAGAAAAGAGGAAGCCCGAGGAGCCGGTTCAACACCAGCTGTCGGAAATCGCTCACCCGCCAAGGGCTACGTCCCTAGTCACGCATCTCGATGTTAAGACATCGTCAAGTTCCCTTTGGAAGGTTGACAGTGAAGTAGACACATACTCCACGGCCATCCCAACTACTAATGGCCCGGGAGACACGAGGAGGCTGAATATAAGTATGAAAGTCATCAAGATAATAATCGCGCAAGCCTGTGATACAATACAAGTCGTCACCTAGATTTGCAATACCAAGTCCATCCAACATCTGTCCATACCATTGCCTTACCGGGTTGGGATTCCAGTGGTTGCCCCTATATCGGTCATCCCTACCCTGTCACCCCGCAGTATAATGCCGCAAAGTTACGGGCAGTTGCATTATCCCCACTATGGAACTGCAACTAACAGCTATGAGGGGTCTCTGCTCTCAGCTGCAATGGTAAGGTGAGATAGCTACATGACTTTTCCGTTGTTGACGGCGTCACTGATGGATAGAGCAGCCGACAATGCGCCGCCTGTTATCTGGTGAGACAACTACAAGAAATCAACCCCGGAATTTACGGGACCGTTGCCCTAGCTCCCCGAGCTCTCTCAGTTCTGACAACCTCGTAAGCCAAGGTGCCTGACCTGCCCTGACTGGCGGACTCGTTTCGCTCTCTGACGGCCTTATAGGATTTTAGGTACATAGATAAGCCACACCACCGTTCTTTTCCCTCCGGCTTCCAGCCCCAGTTCTTCTGACTTGGTCAATTCAAACCTTGAACCTGGAGAGACTCGAGTGATTAAGGTCGCTCGAGTATCTCAGTTTTCTGCCTTGGTGCATTGCGAATCGGCCACGGTGCCCAGCGGTCAGCCGCGAGACGATGCTTCCCCAGCTCTTGACGAGGTCATCTTCTCCCCTCCTGTTCTGCTGTTCCACTCGAAAGGCAAGGTCGAAGAACTACTTTGTAGGGCTAGATACGTGGGGCGGGATCCAGTCTACTACTTACGTATTTCCATGACGACGCGCGGCAATATAGTGCCAACAACTCCCCACTTTGAGAGAAAATCAATAGATCATTCGTTGATCCACTACACAAGCACTCGAGCTTAGATACGGAGTATGTGTTTTTATTTCCGACTGCTCCCACGAAACGGAGACATACGCAACTGATGTCGTCCGGCTCCCAGGCGTGCGCACCAAACCGAGAGAGCCGAACCTTGCCCTCCCCAATATTAATGATCTAGTCTCTCTCTGCGTTTCGTTTTCCAGACAGCGATGCAGCAGCCCTGGCGACAATTCATCCCTGAAAATGGCCCGTCGGTTCTTCTGGGGATGCTGGAGTGCCCTAGTATTCGCGCAGCTGCAGGTAGCGGGAGTGGCAGGGGACTCCGTCTCGACCAACTATCAACGATACAATGACGGCGAACTCGGGCATCGCCCACATCTCGAGTTCCAGTCAAGCAGCGAATATGCGCCGCTCCTCCATGTCAACGTCTGGAACCCCGATGCGATCTCGCCCGCAGGCTCACACATCTTCCTCCGGCACGACGGTAACGAGTCCTCGCCGCTCTCGTCGCCGCTGATTCTAGCCGCGCACGACCTCAGCGCAGTCTATATAAACCGGACATTCAACAACGTCTTCGGCACGCGAATCCAGGAGAATTTCGGCAGGAAGTACCTGACCTTCTGGGCGGGCGACAAGGGCGACGGGATAGGCGATGGGTATGGTCTTGCGTACGACGAGACCTACCGTCTAGTCTACAAGGTGTCGGCGCAGAATATCAACGTCCATGCCGATCTGCATGAGTTTGCGTTTACAGGGACCGGAACGGCGCTGGTGACGGGTGTCAACCACATCCGGGTGCGTGGGAATGTCTTGAGCGAGAAGTATGGATGGCACTATGTGCTGCCGGATGAGCTAGAGCTCGATATCCTGGACGCCGTCTTTCAGGAAGTCAATCTCGAGACGAATGAGGTGCTCTTCGATTGGCGGGCGCTGGATCACATCAATCCTCTAGACTCGTTTGAGCCCATGGGGAGTGGATGGGATGCGTATCATATCAATAGTATTGAAAAGGTATCTATCCACCCTAATCTCTCGCCTTTTCTCTTTAAAAGGAAAAGAACGAAGCCTGACAATGCCAGACTCAAGCAGGCAACTATCTCATCTCCGTCCGCCATACGCATTCAATCTACCTGATTGACGGGCAAACCGGCTCCATTATCTGGACCCTGGGCGGCCACCACAACGACTTCATCGAAGAGCCCACGGTTGCTCCTGGGCAACCCCTACTCACATTTGCCTGGCAGCACCACGCCCGCTTTGTCCCCGGCACGAATGAGTCACAGCTGACCCTTTTCGACAATCACGTCAAGGTTACGACCCACGGCGAGTGCAGAACCAACTGTTCGCGCGGCCTGCACATTGCCATCAACACCACCGCGACGCCGCCCACTGCGCAGCTCCTGCAGCAGTTCCTCCACCCGACAAACTTGCAAGCGCAGAGCCAGGGCAGCGTGCAGCCTCTGGCACCGTCAGACAGCGACCTAGGAAGCGTTTTCATCGGCTGGGGCAGGTGTCCGACATTTACGGAGCACAACTCCGCCGGCGAGACAGTGCTGGACGTGCAGTTCTCCCCATGGCATAGCTATGATATACCAGATGCATTGGACAACTACCGCGCGTATAAGATGGACTGGGTGGCTACTCCGTGGTGGAATCCGGCCATCGCCGTGAGGCAGGACGCTAACGGGACACTGGTGGTCTATGCCAGCTGGAACGGCGCGACGGAGGTGGCGAGCTGGGCGATTCGCGGCGCAAACCATAGCGAAGGGGATAACGCCAACGGGCTTGTGCTAGCAACTTCACAACGGACGGGGTTCGAAACCAGGTTGAAGATCGCGGAGAACGAGGCCCACTACCGCTATCTCTGGGCCGAAGCATTGGATGCTCAGGGAAACATCCTCCGGTCCAGCGATGTCGTGGATTTGACCGTCACCGAGATCCCTAGAGACTGTTACTCGTCGACGTTCTACAAGGAGCTGGGCCTTGAATCGTTGTCATCTCTCCAGTCCGTCTCGAGTAACGGGACCCAGGCGACGGAGCCTGCTGCCACGGCCGCTGATAGTGTTGACACCTCCCCTTCTCCTAATTCTTCGTCTCCTGTCCATACTCGCGGTCTATCAACAAAAGCATTAGCGTTTCTGGGCACCGGAATAGGCGTTTTGGCGCTGACGCTTGTTGCTATAGAGGTGGTTATTATTCGTCGGCGGCAGAGGAAGGACTACAACAGCTTAAACTTGAAAGAATCTGACTTTGAACTAGACCTTGACAGCGATGACGGCGAGGAAGAGGTTGATGCTCAGAGACACGATGGCGAGGTTGATGAGGACTCCGAGCAATCAGAGATGGCCGGGGGCAAGGACGAAGACATACATGCCCTCCTTCCTAAGCCCGGATGATTAGGTAGCTCTGTACGTTGTAACCAGCAACAGTAGCTAGCCGTGGTTCAGGAATTCAGTGTACCCTGCGCAGAACTACTGCCACTAGTTGTAGAAGTACTAGGTCTTGATGAGCGCGTTGCCCAAGCACCACGGGTTAGGATTTGGTTTTCTTTATCATCTGAGCCATTCAGATATATCTATTGTTATATGAAACTCCGCTGTGTTAAGATGACATTGGCTCCAAATTCACGGGTCGTCCCATGAATCAATAATACAATGCATGTTCAAATCAAACCATATACCAATCAAACGAGGTAGGCGTCCAAAATGACTAGCTAAATATAAATCTGTGCTAATAATCATAAACATGACGGGAACACGTCGTGATAATTAGAAAGATGGAACGAGTGCCATAAGGTCCGGTTCGATGCAGAGAATACAAAAACAGTCCTGTCCCCCTGAGCACGGCCGAGGAGTAGGTGACAGAGTGCAGCGGACCTGAATGCTGCCCTGCGGTTGTTGCTGCGGCGCATTTTAGACGTGAAACGCATGGATGTCATGACACAGGCAGAGTTGTAGTACTCCTGGTGTTTAAATCTGCTGAATGCGTCAGTTGACTTGGGATGATGCCGACTTTGACTAGCAACGGTGTTGCATTGGCGGCTATTCCTGTCTGGCTGAATTCACGAAGTCCATAACAGGCAATGAGAGCGTCAAATAAAGTTAAAGTAGAAGCAAAGGCTAACAAGTGACCCAGACACTCTCCCCATCGTGACCTCGGAAAGGATTCAGATTTCATTGATTCTAGACCGTGCCAGCCGTCGTACTTTCCTTCAACCAGCGGTAGCAGAACCGAGCCGCTACATACCGTGTCGACTCGGTGCCCTTTACAGAGGAGACGACGCAATTCTCCTTCAACATAAAGGATGCTCTCCCGTGAGTATCCCTGCACATTGCGGCTCCCATGACTGCAACCCACACATTCGCTCCCGGACTGTGTTTCAGCCAGGTTCCTCGGTCAGTGGTGTCGATTGCCTCCTCTAGTTCTTCGAGGAGTCGGTCTAGTTGCTGCTCTGACCTGGGCAATCGGTCATCTAGTACGTATGCTAGGATCCTTCCGGAGATGGAGCAGGCTCTCAATAGGGCGAGCTCTCTCTTTCATAGCTCAGATACCTGCTCCAACGAAGCAGGATCTGGTTCGGAACTTAATCCGTCTAACAAGGCATTTATGCATGAATTGCCCCGGGCATGCGGCCAAGGCACTCTTTCAGTGCAAACCTCTCGAACTAACTGTTGAATATACTGAAACAGATTGAGCAAGAGGTGCCTGAGTTGCTCGTCGGGAGAATTGTTGGAATCATCCAGAACCAACCAAATGAAGGTATGAGGACCGAGCGGTGCTTCCCTTCCCGTTTGGAGATGGGAAATGGCTCGAGCTGATCATAGGCAATGGTAAGGAAGGAGAGGCTCCTGTGGGCGTACAAAGAAATTCTACATTAGCTCAAACTGCTCAAGAGATGGGCAGCAGGTTACCTACCCCTGGATGATGGGCCAGGAACCCGTCGAAACCAAGTTTATCCAGCCCGACCCGGGCAGCAATGAGCTGAATTAGGCCCTGGCGGTGCACCTCTACCGAGTCTTGATCAAACTGGAGTGACTAGAATTGGGTGGAGGATTGGATTGGGTTGAGAATTGACATGAAGTGTCCAGGAGTACATACGCTGTGTATTGCCAATAGGAGGACAGACGCTATTGTGGCATCATCTGGGCGATTCAGATCGGCCATGGCCAGCCTAGACCTTATAAGCCTAATGGCATTGAATTGATGATATAAAGTCGCGTAGCTTGATTGCTCATCGCCGGCTAGCGCGTCCAATTGGACGGCAGCTGAGAACAAGGTGGCATGCAGCAAGGATGTTTTACCGAGCGAAGGCCGCCAGATGCCAGTTCGGTCTCTTGGCGATGGCGTTCAGCAGCTTTAACATGGCTAATTCTTATGAAATTGGCATCAGGCCGTCTCGGCAATTATTGCATGTGGCAAACTGATACGTGTACACACATCATTGACGGGACTATCCTGAGCACCAGAAACTTTAAGGGCTCGGCTGTCTTTCATGAATAGTCTCGATAGCCTCCGACATCGTTAAAGGCGCTGAATGGAAGGACGAAATGGATAAAGACTGTAATGAGCACTGGAGGCTCGACTGGGTTGGACAAGGTAGCCAGTTTGAGTAGGCACAGGTAGACACCTGCGGGAGAGGACTAGTAATTATAAGTTAGTTGAAGAGAGGACCTGCAATCTGGAAGGGTAAATAGACCAAGCAGACTGAGCATAATGTACAGGTGACTGTTTGCTGATTTCATAGACTTTGAGCTAACGGTCGTTGATCGTGAATTCGGCGAATTATTCAATTTGAGTCTGGCCACCGAGAACAACGTTCCACTTGACCTGGACAGGCTTGTGGAGGTTCACGACAATCACGTTCACTGTACGCACTAAAGAAGTGCAGTTGCCATCCCAAGTACCGGCCAAGAAAGGACGGCTGATCTACAGGTTAGTCACAGGTCTTCCGTTCAAGTGCAATCTCTGATATGCTCTGGACTTGAGAGAACATCTTTGTTTCAAACTGACACGGTATGTAGTAATCACCAGCAAAAGCTACTGCCTCGCCCAACCGGTTATCGTCCTAGTGGAATTGACTCATCCCGTTCGAGCTGCGTGACCTGGTTAGGCGACGCAAGAACGGGTCCCGCGGACAGTGCCCACAGCGACACAATGCGCTGAACGGAGTGGACTACACAGGTATTGTTTTCAGAATAAAGGAACAAGATACTGCAGCAGTCAAAGAGCCCGCTTGTTGGCACGGCGCACCATTGGCGGCATGCAGAAGAGTATTTGGCATTATGGGATGTCCCAGGACAAACGGTATCCCGGTAGAGGATATGCTGTGACTGAGAGACCTCTGGGACCTTTATTTCAGGGTTAATAAAAGTGTGGTCCGGGTAATGGAGATAAGATGCGGATCAGTACCATAGAAGATTTCGGTCCGGGAGGGGTGGGGGGTTGGCCCGGACAATGACGAGTCTGAAGTGCCCGGGGGGAGTTCGGCTGATAATGGGGAAAAGCCGGACGCGCCGCCGGATGAAAATACAAGAGACTGGGGCTCTGTAGATAAAGTGGGATTAATAGATGAAGATGGCGAGAATATTGAAAAGGTTGAAGGGAGGATGAAGAGGAAGAAGGCGATGGAATGTTGGGAAAACGGTGTGTCCCTACCGGCACATGGCAGCAATCGAAGCCTGTGCCCTCTAACTACAGAAACTGGTGCTGAGAATACGGTCCAGGCGCAAGTTGAAACCAGAAGGACGAGGCCTTTACTCTCCATGAGTCTACGTCCTTCACCCGGAACTCATAGTGGCTAGGCCTCTAACTTTGTCCTTCGATTACCCTTTAATAATCTTTTCCCAGAAGTGATGTGAAGAGCCTTAAAACCTTAATACCTTGCTCAGTGAACAGCGACTATCTGCTTAAAGTAAAAAGTTCTGGACCACCTGAATTCTATGGCTCAGGAGGTAGTCTGTACTCCAAGCCCATGTCTCTAAATGGAGGATTCGACCCAAGGCAAAAATGCTGCAAGAAGTATCCTCAAGCCGGGTATTAGTAGGGGCAAAGCGAAAGAAGCACACCGTTACAACAGAATGCAAGCATACCATTACCGACTCTGGCTTATCTCCTAGAAGCCTTGCACGTCCCAGACATCTTCTGCCAGCGACTGTAGCTTCTCTTCGCCAATCTTCACATGATGTTCTTTTGGGATACTTGGCGGTCTTAAGAAAAGCTTTTGGAAGCTAATCCGGAGTGGAGACTCGGAGACGGTGATGTTATTGCCTGTTCTAGAAATGGTGATGCGTTGCTCGAGGTTCTTGCGGCCATTATTATTTGATTCCCATTTCTCAATGGTAATTTTGGGCGCATTTTGGTCAATTTGGATGGTAAAGACAATCTTTACATCACCTTCTGAGGCTCGCAGCCAATAGCGCACATACGCCTGTAGCTTCGCCTTGGTTTCAGAAAACGCAACTTCCAGAACGGCACTGGGCCAATCTTGTGACCGGCCAGTCTTACGGGGAAGGTGTTTTGTTTTCCAAGCCTTATCAGGCTCCTTGCTGCCAATTGTTGTAATATGGGTAGCACCCCCGGAAAGACGTAGGGCGTGAGCCATTCCAACAGGCCCAATGGCCTCGAGTAGAAGAAAGTTGAATGTCTCGGCTGCAGACTCATGGGCAGCAGATTTCACTATCCTAACAAGCAGGAGCTCGAGTTCGGCATCATAAGAGGACCAGAATGAAAATGGGCCAAATTCAGGCTCAAAAAAATTTTTTGCGAATGTTTATTTGTTAACACCTGTCACAAGAAACCATTCTCGAGTATCAGTCTCGAAAGCATCCTTGAAATCTATAAGGAACTGATCCTCGCCGCGATATCGGTAGTGTCGAATGACGGAAGGTGTCAGATAGCCTAGGAAGCCACGACCGGGATCATTGATTATGGTTTCGGTGTCTGCCTCGTTGACTGACATGTTGGCAGGAGAAGCTAATAGAACAGTCAGGTTGTCAGGTTATAGTTGAATCTCTGCAAATGCTATGTTATTTTGTGCCCTAAGTCTGCAGAAAACACGAGGGCTGAATATGTGAATGACATCAGCATTACGTTGGGAAGCTTGTATACTTTGGGGGACAGGCCCTATTGTGTAACAAACTTCGTCCTAAAGTAAGAACATCTCTAGCATTTTCTGAGCCGAATTGCTGGTAATTATCGTTTTAGCTTCATATATCCCGGAGCGCTCGCCAAAAATCCACTGCCGCACCTCGGCTACGGGCATACTGTCTACTGAAGAGCCCTCTTCTTCCCAGGGTCTAATAGCCTTTTAGTATTGAGAATTAGCTGTTCTACTCTTAAGGTTTGACCAGCTAACGTTAATTTGGGGACAACTACATCCAGTTACAGACAGTCAAGGTGCCGGTATATCCCAGGTTAGGCTTAGGGAAGGCCCCTTTTCTTCAGCCCTGCTAGTGCTATGCCGCATTCTAGCGCTACATCCTATACAACCTCAAGAGGCTCTATATATGGACGACATTCCTGAGGCTGAAAGTTGAATTGTAGCTTTTCGGTTGACAATGGCCCTGCTAATTTCAAAAATCTTCAGACCGTGTTGAGAGTCCGGGGTATCCTTGCTGTTCTGTCTTATCCCTTATATACATTACAAAGCCTCCTAGATCAGGTAAGTCCCTTATTGTTTTGAATGGTTGCCTTTGCAGATCCAGCTGATGAAGTCACGAAGTCTCCCGATAACATCTCTCATCTGTTCTTGTACGGAACCTCGTTTCGGCAGAGTTAGACCATCTTATGAAAGGAAAAAGCTACGCGTTGTCGGATTAACTGCAGCTGTGAGAATATATCTTATTGTAGTTAGTTTTTCTCCTACTCAATCCATATCCACTGGAGTATCTAAGGCTAACAATTGAAAGCAGTTTCCTCTTACAGGGTCACCCGGCTCTCCAGCCTGTGTTGTTGCCGGAAACGTATATTAATGCTGGGCTGGCTGTGTACTTTCTGAATTAGGCCTGCCTTCATGGTCAAATGACGCTTCTGCGGTTTGTGAAGAAGCCGAGACACCAAGGTATAAGCCTCTCAACAATCTCATCCTCTGCATCTTCTGCTTAGGAACCTGGAAGCTACATATTGCCACCGGTGAGGGCAGGGTGAGAGGGGGGTATCCAGCGGCTCAACGTGCGTACATCGACCCGTTCTTGGGATCCAAAATTGACCCAAGAGGGTAACATCTGCGAAGCTCAACGGTCTATGAGTCCAAGCATTCCACCAAGTACCATGATCCCATCCATAATAGACGGCCATGTGGCTGGCCACTCATCCGTCCCCTGTACGGCCTCCGCGCCCAAACGAGTTGACTCCGATCCCAGACTTCTCCACATCCTCTCGACTGTCAGTTCCGGGCTGAACCGAGCCTCTGTATGGCAGCCCTAGCTCAGCCTAGGCCCAGCCTAGGGCAGGCTCCGATGGCTTGTCCCCGCCACGAATCGCAAAGTCTTGGCTTTTTCAGCCTAACGCAGACAGACACCGCCGCTCAAGCCGTGCTTGAACTCAGTGGATCACAGACTATTGAGGTTCCTGCCTCTTCTGTCTCTTTTAGTGGCTGAAAGCGTATCTTGAACAAGAAGATTTCGACAGCTGGATCATAGGTCACTAAGTATTTTTGTCGAAAATCGCAGCGACCTGAGCTTGCCCAGGCCCGGGAATATTGCCACCATCATAGTTTGCTGCTATTCGCTTGCTTTTTTGCCCGCTCTTGATTTACAGGCCTAGGGGGTGTTCCGGATACAAGCAGACAGAGCTAATCAGTGCTGACATAGCGAGATGCGGGAATGTATGGTGCACTGACATGTGGTATTCTCCTTGGCTCACAGCAAGCGCTCTGGAGCCATGACACAGCGAGCTGAAAACCAGGGACAAGGTCTAGAATGAATATGATAGGAGATGCGGAACTTGGCCGCGTAATATGTGTTCATTGTTGCTCAGATCTCTAAAAGCTACTCCTCAGCTCTCACTCCACAGGAACTCATCAATAGGCTACCGCCATGTACCACTCTCTGTAGCAGTTGTCCCCGAACAGCCAGTCGGCACAGTGTAGCTCCTGTTCGGATCACTCTCCCAGACAATACTTCCATCTGACTCTTTCTTGATATACTTGTATTCGAATGTGGCACCGACTGGGAGGTTGACTGTGACGGTCCATAAGGGATTGGACGACGTATACTTGCTGGCAGATAGAGCAACGGCAGAGCTAGTCGACCAGGAACCTAGCTGGCTGATGGAGCCGGCAAGGTACACATTCTCACCATAGGTAGTTGTAACAAGCGCGTTGAACGTCACTGGTATAGAAGTTGCGGACGCGCAGCTGGTGGAAGAAGATGTAGTCGTCGAGGTAGCAGTGGATGTGGTCGAAGTAGAGCTAGGCGACGAACCGCTACCACCCACGATAGCAATATCAGCACAGTGCAGATACACCTGGGCTGTCTGGAACGAATTCCATCTGAACCGGAGAAGGGTATGACTGGATGAGTAATCAGGGATCTTGATCTTCTTGGTCACGGTGTATCCACCGGCGATCGTGGTCGTGCAGGAGTTCAGCGCTGCCCCGTCGACCCCTTGGCATGCGCGATTGCTGTCTGCCTGGAAGGCATTGCAGGTGAACCAGTCGTTTCTGTAACATGGCTCACCTGCACTGCAATCGGGGTTGTAACTGCAGGTCTGTCCGGGGACATCAAGGCAACTGAGTTCACCTTCTAAGAAACAGTCTTCTGCAGCTTGCTTCTCGTCGTTTGTTGGTAGATAGCCAGGGGTCAAGAACAGGTCCACCAAGGTTTGGTTCTGACAGATACCATATGTAAACATTCCACCATGATCCCCATTGTGGTCCACACACCACTGCACTTCAACGACATCCCCAGCAGTATAGGAGACCACCGGCTCGTTTCCCCAGTGATCTCCAGGCTGATTGTAATCTACACTCACCCGAGCGTTGTAACCGCAGGGACCACTCCTACCCACCTGGGCCGCAGTCAGATCAGGCCATGCAGATACCGGCTCTAGGATCGAGCATTCCGGGCAGGTATCTATCCCGGCCTATGGTCACGCACACATCAGAACCTGGCGCATACTAAAACAGACTTGGATCTGCGTACCTCGAACCCCAGACGGGTACGGCTTGCAGGAACAGTCAAATACCCATGACCATACACAGCAGTGACGAGATTGCTTGCCACAAGGGCGACGAGAGACTTCATGGTGAGCTGCTTTGAGAGATTGAAGTGGCCAAAATCTGAGTCTTGTGGTTCTGTTACTTTTTAGAACATCTCATGCAGTATTTATACCTATCCCTACGGGGTCTTGAACATTTGGGGGACGAAAGCGCATAGGGTGTCTCTTCGCAAGGATTTTCTGATTCTTCTAGATTAATCCATCTAGACCAATCTAAAAGTCTAGTTTCTCCGCGTAAAGAAAAAATTCTGCACAGAGGAAGCCACTCGGGGTATGGCGCGCACTCTCAGAAGATGTCGGACCGAGATACTTATGACCTAGCAACAGCGCGCGGGGATTTGTCGGACACACTATAATCTAGGGCAGAAAAACGCGAGACAAGGCGAACCCCGCAATTTGGTCTTAGCGAGTGGTTAGCTGTTGCAGAACCGAGAAGTGAAATAGCGGCGTGCCACGCCCTTGGCTAATATATTATCTCCTGTGCCGTTTGCAGTCACATTGGCTCTGGCTTGGTCCTCCCATCGGCATGAAACCTAATACATGTGATGCATGCAGCTCAATAAACTGCTCTACGCAGAATATTGTCAGCCACCGGGTCTTTTGGCTGTGTTGTGTTGTGTCAACCTGGTTGGACGCCACATCCCTAACGTCGTAGTCAATGAACAGCCGACATACCAGCTCCAGTCATGGCCGTGTTTAATCTCCACTAGCCAGGCAGACAACGTATCCCAAATCTAAGGCCGTAACAGACGCAAGAATCAAAACTCGGCAGTTATTTGCATTGGTGCTGTCTTGATAATATCAGTAGAGTTGCTGATTTTTCTGGACCAGCAGACACCCCTTGCATCTTTCGGTTCTCACAATGGGGATGTAATCAAGTTTTGCGTTTTGGCACGCCTGGTTGAATACGCCACCAAGTAGCAGATACGTGAATATACTCAAAAGGGTTGTGATGTGTGTATTAACTTGTCCATCTCAACCTCATTCCAAGTCCCCAGATCGAAGTATCTTCGCCTGCATTTCTCTGCATCCCTCCACCAGTAGTTAATGAATATAGTTCTTCTTTGGTTATTGATATAAGGAAGTGCGATTCCTTCTAGGAGGGCCACGGGGCCGAATTTCACCCCATGCTGGGGCCGTCTTCCAGTCGAACAGTACCTTATCGCATGCGTCCCCTATTGCACCTTCACTGCACAAGGTCACTAAGAGTGCTAAATTCAAGACAGTGGCGCTGGAGCACTCACCCTCCGAGCTGATTGATCAGCAAGGGCCGCGCTTGATACGTGGTACATCCATCTCGACGAAATCGCGAAAGAATGGGACCCCGTCATGCTTCGAACGTTTTATGGTAATAGGGAAGAGGGGGATAGTAAGTTCACAAAGTATACACAGGCCTCTGAGACTTATCATGCTGTCACAGACTGTCTTGTGCTGAGTAACGCCGAAGACTTTAGCCTTGACTCTGACTGGCGGCGAATCTTCGAGATTCCCAGGAGATCGCTGGCTGTAAGGGCTACCAACCAGATATATAACTTGAGCCGGGCGACACTACTATCCGGCCATTACTACAGACCACTACAATCTGGTGGGCTATCATTGTGGTTGAAAAGACCTTCAGTACAGATGAGCTCTTAATTATCTACCATGATATGTATCAAGATGTCACGGTTGAGGGACGGGTTGAATAAACCAGGGCTATATTGAGGAGATGTTCATGCGATGAGAGGATGGCGGCCGACCGCTTGGATTTGGCATGGAGAATGGCACGGTTGGAGAGAGATACAGGCTATTGAATGAGTCGGGGAGGAGATTTTTTCGTTTGATGGTCTCGAGTGCCAAACTGACGATGCGATACCTTCAGGAAGGGAATGAAAGACCCGCTCTAGTCTTGCAAGGCAGACCTACTGTAGACCACCAGGTCTTCTTGCGGCGGAACTACATACTAGGACAGAGGATATTATACTACCTCCTTCTTAGAATGCGCGTGATTGTTAAATGGCCACGAAGGAGAAGTTACAGGCTTTATCTAGTAGCATACTTTAACTAGAATGCAGCTTCTCTAATATAATATAGCCCCCACTGTAAGTCTTTGAGGTCAGAATATAATTAGACAACCTTTTTTGGTCGCATAAGGAAGGGAATTAGTAGTAAGTAAACTGTAATCCAGCATGGCACAAAGAGTGCAATATTACGAAGAATGGTGATGGTAGCCATTGACTGCGCGATGGCGCCCAGGTGTCGGTCATGCACCGCTAGCTCGTCCAGCGGAAATACCAAAAGCTCCCACTTTCGGTCCTGGCTCTACCAGTACCGCTACCGTGGAGCAGGTCTCGATTCACACTTTACTATGGCAAAATGAGCTTCAGCTGGTAGATCTTGTGCAATTCCACATTGAGCTGGGAAAGTTGAAACCTGATGAGTTGGTAAAACAACGCTAATTGCTGACAGGAAGCCAAACCCCCGGGCTAAAGCCTCAGCTAAGGATCGATACTGACAAGCGCGAACATATAAAAAGCCCACATCCAGACTTGATCAGTATTCCATGTTACCATTTTCCAGACACAGTCGCTGCAAAAATGACTCTCGACAACGTCCAAATTCCCGAAGAATACCGCGATCAGCTCGAGCGATCAGAGCCGCTGGACACCAGAAACAATGAGCAGCTTATCTCCTCCCTCTCCAGCTATCAACCGGTCACGTCGGAGAAAAGCATTTGGGCCTTCTGGCATGCCGGGCTGAGTGCAATGCCCGCTTGGTGCCAGCGCAATGTAGCAGACTAGCAACGCGTCTACGGGCCGTCATGGACGATCCGTGTCCTCGATACCGTCCCTGGCTCGCCCAACCATGCACTCCAATATATTCCTCCTAAACTCCTCTCCGAAACGTTTGTGAACAGTACAATGGACGGCCCGTATACTGGACCGCATAGCGCTGATTTCCTGCGCGGCGCCTGTCTTCTTCTCCACGGCGGGGTGTTCATGGATGTAGGCATTATTCTGACCCGGTCGCTGGACCGGATCTGCTGGGCTCAGCTAGAGGACCCTTGCACGCCTTTCAATGTCTCTGCATCCTGGATGTACGGAACGTCAATGGCGAACCATTTCGTTGCGAGCCGCAAGGGCGACCCTTTCATCCGACGGTGACATGAGCTCTTCCTGTATGTGTGGAAAGACCGCACCAACTTCCAGGGACTCACGCAGCACCCGTTATTTGCGTTTGCCGCGAAGATGGACTTCTCTGCGTCAGCAAAGAGGGGTTTCAAGTGGGAGTTTATTGTTGATCCGGCTACGGTGTTCGACTATATTTCGCAGGTTTTGGCTTGGATTCGGCTGACAATGTTGGAAGACGCGGGAGACGGGTTTAGCTGTGCTGATTATGCGGTCAACAATATCCTCTGGTTCGATGTGCTGCCTGAGAATTGGGGGTTTGAGGAGAAAGTTGGTTTCCGTGGAGAGAATCTGTTTAAGATTATGGCCACACGGACAGATGGCGATCTGGAGAGCGAAGAGTATAAGAAGGCGTACAAGGTTGTCTGACACTTCTTGTCGCAGTGCAGTATGCAGAAGATCACGCATGGGGAGAATTTGACGAAGACGCCGGCGCTAGGTTCATTGTGGGATAGGGAGGAGAATCAGGGCAAGGATATCGAGCCAGGGACTTTTGCTGAGCTGCTCAGATACGGAACAACACATTTAAACAGACGAGAAGTACAATTCGGTATGCGACTGTGGAGAAGCCGAAGGAGACGATGCGGAAGGGCGTTTTTGAGCCCTAAATGAGCTGATCCCTACCTGTCTTGGATAAAAAAAACGGTCCAATGTCCCTTATCACAGTCATGCTTTCTTTCAATAGATTTCTGTGGCTTGTCTCTGAATCAAGGCTCGCAAGCTCATACTATTCATTAAACCGGCCGTGACACATGCGCAATAGTAAAATTGCTGAGTTCTATTTTTTAGGGTCTTACTGCGTTTCGTGCTGATGGAGATATAGTCTTATATATCTAAGAAATTCGTATACTTTTGCTGGTTATAAACTCGTTTTAATATAATCAAGACTTATACCATACCAGAGATACTGATGCTGAATGCGTGAACAGTAGAAAAGGTAATTATGGCTGCAAGAAGTACTATATAGCCATCTTGCCATATCTGCGGCGGTGTCATTCAATGCCGTCAATGAGTTTGCCGCCTGAAACATATTAATAGTGAAGAGGGGAGAGAAAATCTGTTGTCAACAGATGCATGCTTGCGTACTGTTGCAGCTGCTTTTGTCTTCTCTGTAGGGACGTCTGCCTGAGGTTCTAATACAGTCTCCCTTTCAGACTAGTTTCATCTGTAGCAGAACACTTGAAAGAGAACGCACGTCTCGGAGGTTGTCTAGTATAGTTTCTAGGCATAGCCCTGCCTAAGCCATGAGTCTGCTGCAGTGGTCCCGTCCGCAAGTTCGTCAGATCCTAGCCATAGCTGGGACTGGGCCAAGTACCAGAGACCCTACTGGCAGAACAGAGGTATATTTAATAAGTGCATCCCTATGCCCAGTGGTCCTCCTACTTCTCTCATCAAACATCATATCAACATGTTTTCAACTTTCTATAACACCCGGGCTTCTTCTACCGCCAGTCTTTATCTGTTCATCAGAGCCCCAGGCCTCTCTCTCTCTCTATACATAGCCAAACCTGTCTAGTGACTGGTGCAAAGACCGGGATGGGTTAGCACGCCTTGCTGCAATTTCTTAGCGCAGACCTTTGCAACTCAGCTTTGCAATGTCAATGCGGCCAAGGGCGCACTGCATGAGAGACACTGCTTGCATCCCTCGACGGGAAGTTTCAACTCGATCTCTCACTTGGTGGATTTGAACTTGAACAAGCTATTACCTTGCCCTAAATGTAGAAGTATGGGAACTTGACCCTGCCAGTACGACAGCATGATCACATTCGTTCAGCGTCTGAAGAGCTCGACTGTCTAAGTGGGCTTTACCCATCCGCAATGCGGAAATTTCTAGCCCCGGACACGGACGTAATGCGTCGACGGGGCATGAAGAGAGCACCCAGATCGAGCTGGTCAAGCGCCACATTGTCGTCTTTTACCTCTGATACCATCTCTGACTATCATTATCAAACGACGAGCTCCTGCAATGGGTCCTAGCTCATCGTTCATAGGATACTGCTCGAGCATCGTTTCTGCGCGTGGACATACTGTCGTGACAAACTGGCTCATTAGGAATAGGCGATAATGTCTGTGTTGGAATGTGGGAGGTGCTAATACTACCACCATTGCCACTGCTGGCTCCACGCAGACTGGAATTGCAACGCCACCCAACTCAGACCGGGATGATTTCCAACTGCGATGCATTCTACTGTAATGTCTTCAGTGCACAGGCATTGCGGTAAACCGGGATATGAGCGCGGCGAACCGTCTGACCCTGCCGTGGGTAGAGACTGTACGAGTTTGTGGAAGGAGGCATGGCTATGCGTTGGTGTCAAAGCATAGAATAAGCCTGTTCAGTTGTCCTATCAATGCAGATGGTTTCAAATATAGGATGATTCTTTTGCAGAATCCACAATCCATGGTGTATCTTCTACTAATATTGCACGGACAAGGCCTAAGATCTAACGAAGTCATCTCCTTGCGTACTTGGGTACATACTTTAGTACGTATTAAAAGCCCGTATTCTGGCCTGACCAAAGAGAGTAAATTCGCGTATCCGGTGCCGGCGCCTGCTCTACAATGGACCAAACATAAGAATGTTTATGGGCGAGAGTGAAACGACACAAACAGCGCCTGGTATGCAACAAATTACCTAACCCCATTCTATCTTATCTGCACACTTCCAAGGTTAATCCATCCTTCCAAATGCATCCCTAGCCCACAATGCCCATTTCCACGCAAAAGAACCACGGTAAGTGTCCACATGCATACCCAACCCGTACCTAGCTATCTAGCAATCTAAAAAGCCATTATAAACAGATAGTCCGTTAAGCGTGCTCCTGATGAACGCCCAAGAGTATATTCCCTCTGTCAGGTGCAGTAACACCTAGATGCAAACTTAATGACGAACACGTCAGGTCGGTGCTACTTGCAGCGTGCCACAGAGGAAGATAGACTGCTGATGAATATTTGCAAACTAACCGTTTGTGCATACGTCTGGCCCTGATGCTCGCTGCTAGGCTAAGAGGAGTAGGCAGCGTAAGATAGGCATTCCAAACACTCATGAGAGCCAATTCACATCCTATCAGATGATATGACTGCAATATCCCTGTTCATAGGGTCACGCGGAAGCTGCTTTCTTATTCTTAATTTTATTCTATATTCCCCTTGTCCTCGTAATGGGGTTTGTTGAGATTAGAATGGTATTGCGCTGCTTAAAAGGGCTACAGTCGCCTTGAGCCCCTACCCTAGTGCATAACCCTCCCAACAATAACGCAACTATGGAGACCGGGACTCTGAAAACTTTCGCCCCCTTTTCTGGTTATAACGTATACTTCGTCGTTGCTGCAGGAATTACCTTCTACAGCGCCTCACTCATCATCTACCGGCTTTATTTCCACCCACTGGTCGGGTTTCCGGGCCCCAAGCTTGCGGCTGCGACGCGATGGTATGAGTTTTACTATGATGTGATCCAGCAGGGCAAGTACGTTTACAAGGTGGACCAGATGCATGAGAAATACGGTATGTCTTGAACTTACCCTTATTCAGTCGTCAATGCGACGAAATCGCAGGCCCCATTGTCCGGATCAACCCGCACGAGATCGTGATCAAAGACGCAGACATCTATAACCAAATCTTCGTGGCTGGGAATACGCGCCGCGCGGAGAAATGGGCGCCGTCTTCTACAGGGATCGGCGTTGATGGCAAGTATCACACTTTCTACGGAGTAGGTATCAAAGCCAACTGCAGCTAACAAGCCAGGCTCGAGTGTGATGACCGTGGGCCACGAACTGCACCGGTTGCGTTACAAGCCTCTGGATCCCTTCTTCTCCCGCATGGGGATCGACCGGCTCGAGCCGCTGATCATTGAAGAAGCCAAATTGCTCAACGACCGGCTGCAGAACTACAGCGGGTCAGGGCGCGTCCTCCGACTTGTTGATGTCTTCTCTGCCTTTGCGGTCGACATGATCACTCAGATCTGCTCGGAGGGCGGACCGGCGATGATGAACAAGCCGGACTTTGGAAAAGACTGGTCTGTCTGGGGCATGCCCTGGCGGAATGCGATGGCTAATAAGTGTCTAGGAATCAACTCCTGCTGGCAGGAATACAGCGGCTTCCTCTCCTCATGTATTTCCCTATCCAAATCTTGTTGGTGACCCTATAGCCCTGAGCTCACAACGACTAAGAACAAGATAAACCAGCCTAGCTCAAATGATACCCACTACACTCCTCCTCCGCCTATTCCCGGTACTGGCCTCGTACAGACTCGCGCATGAGGTACATCTCCTTCCCTATGACATTCCAAAAAGCTATCTTAATATGCCAATGATTAAACCAGCTTGCTACAAGACACATCAACGACGCAAAGCGAGAGAGCCTCAGTCTTGACGCTAGAAAGGTCCAACAAGACACCAAGAGTTCTCTTTTCCGCCACCTCCTCTCCTTTTCCAGCGCTCGCGGGCTGCCTGAGTCTGAGCGTGACACCGAGCGCCTTGCCCGCGAGGCCATGATGCTTTTTGGCGCAGGCACTGTCACAGTCGCGCGCACGCTCAACCTTATCTGCTACTATATTCTGCGTGACAGCCATATAAAAGACCGGCTAGTCGAGGAGCTGGAGAGTGTCATGGCCCAGTATCCTACCAGTACGCCCACCTGGCAGCAGCTTGAGAGACTGCCATATCTGCACGCCCTTGTTAGGGAAGGGCTGAGGTACGTTCCCTGCCTACTTTCTACTCAAACTGTGCAGTCAAATAACGGCAGCCTAAACTGGAACAGACTCAGCTACGGCGTTATGCGCCGTCTCTCCCGCGTCTTCCCAGACGCGGCCCTGCACTACAAACAATGGACCATCCCGCCTGGAAACCCCGTGGGCATGGCTGCGTACAGCCTGCACACCGACCCAGAGGTTTACCCAGATCCGTTTGAGTTCCGCCCTGAGCGCTGGCTCGGCCAGAGCAATCCCAGCAATTCAAGCAATAACATGAACCGGAACTGGGTGCCTTTTTCGCGAGGGTCCTGAAGCTGCTTGGGCATAAAGTGGGTGTTTTCCCCTTCCATATAATTGAAGTTCTCGCATGCTAACGCCTAGAGTAAAAACGCAGCCTGGCGTGTACTGGGCTCTGGCCGTTATGTTCAGGCCAAACGCACCGAAGCTAGAGTTGTATGAGACTGAAGAGATGGATGTAGAGCATGTGGTGGACTTCGTGCCTGCCCTGCCCAGGTTGGGCAGCCAAGGGACTAGGGTTACAGTTTGCTAGCATCACACAATGGGTGTGTCTGGAAGTCGTAGTAGCACTGGTTAACTGGTAGATTGCGATCAGGCAAAACAGATAGTGACTAGAAGCTGGTGATTTTGCCATGAAGTACTCGTAACTCGTAACCAACCCTATATGCGAGATTTGTATCCCCCGCACGTAAGTAGCTGCTTTAAGCCAGGGGAGATGATGTAAAGCACAGAAAATTCAACCACCATTACCATCCAGTATTCCAACTAGGCCTTGAAAGACAGCTAATAGGCATCTCTGGCCTTATCGAATATTCCCGATTTTGGTCTGACACATGCCACGCAGAGGAACAGCACATACATTAATTATGCAGAATGTTCTATTTGATCAACGCGAGGTTGATTATCATTCTAGTCCTGTGATTACGTAGAGCTCGGTCCGATTAGTCGTTGGGTACGATGCAGGGAGTATCAGTGCTTGTATGCTAGTATGTGACTAGCTCGTAGCATTTTGTTCCAGTGCCTAACACCTCCTGAGACTTGGACTTGTTCTTGGTCGGATGGAAGGCCACTGCGGACAGTCATGCAGATGCTGGTCTTTCACGTATGAGGCCTATCTTGACCATGAGTGGTGCACTCTATGATAGAATGGGAATGAACTGGTTCAAGTGTGTTATAGCGATCATTAATTTTGTCGTGAGTATTACATTTACATGCAGGTCGAAATATATATATATAAAAGTGCTACCAGAGCACTATCCCAATCCAATCAGGTCCAAAAACGCCACGCTGCATAGGTCTCGTGATCCAATGTGATGCTATACTTTCGGAATCCTTCGTTTTGGTAAAGTCCAGGGTTCGGGGCATACGACCTAGATCAACAAATCTCGTCAGTCAGAACGGGTCAAGCATCTCAATAAGTCTTTGCTATAGAAAACTAACCTCCCCTTCACTATACGCCCAAAAATAGACTGCGATCCCAACCAGATAGTAGATCGCTGCGTTCGTGCCCTGGTATATAAGCGCCGCCAAAATCGAGCTGAGCGGGTAGAGCAACAGCCGAAATTCGATGCTGCGATGCACCATCGTCCCCGCGAGGTATTTTAGCGGCCATTCCCAGGCGACACCCAAAAGGCCCATTAAAAGGTTCAGTATTTGCAGGACAGGTACGGGGGTGACCGCGCCGTCGAGGTTTCGGGTCCAACTGTCCCAGAAAATCTTGGGCCAGATAAAGGCTTCGATTGCGCTGCCTATTTGGTCTGGTTTTGTTAGACTGGAGATGAATCTAGAGGTGGCAGTGGTGGCTTGAGGTACGTACAGACTGACGCTGTGAGGACGATGAGGCGGGCCCAGTGGTTTTTGATGAGACGGCCCATCTTGAGGTCGGCGACGCTTCTGATGTATGTAGAAGGAAAGGCTCAGCGCTTTCGTCCTGCGAAAGTGCGGTCGTCAACTCGTCGGTGCGCAGATTAAACGAAGCCTCAGGTTCGGGATTTGATATCAGTCGTGTATCTCGTTGAAGAATGTCACTCGTCGATTTGTCGTCCAGTTTGACATGGCAGATGACGTTGGAGTCGCACTGGTCTTGTACTTTGAGGGGCTGAGTCTGCAGAAATCGGCTTCCGGTTCAATCAACGTGGTTTGTCACGAGCTTCACAATCATGCCGAGATCAAGCAAAAGGATTGAGCGAGATAACGTCTTGACGGGAATCATGCCACGTTCAGGCGAGGGAGACCCGACCGCTTGTGGGAGGGCAGCGGATTACATAGCTTCGCACGGTAGCGATGCATCCCACCTTCCTGCCGTTGTGATAGGCGTGCTTCAACTGGGGCCCGATTCGACGCTGGAATGATGAGCCCTCCAGCCAATAAGACATCAGAAGCTGATAGGTTGTCCGACGCCCCCGCTTGGCTTCTTCAGATGCAGAAGGAGGGAGGTCAGTGATTGGAGAGGGGCATCGGACATGTGCGAGGGGCCCCTGCCCGGCGCTTAGAGGCGTGACGACAAACAGGAGCAGGGCAAATGGGCATCGAGGACGCGGGGACGGGAGGGACTGGCCGCATTAGTCGCATGCCTAAATGTGACGGCCGAGAAGATCCCACAGCGAATTCGCGGGGCCCACACGCAGTCTAGCCGCCGCTCGGGTCTGCTGCTTGGGCAATGTCATTGATCAGTAGCCAACCGTGCTCGCAGGACAAACTTCTGAAGAATCGGACTGCGAAGCGGGGAAGCAGATTCATCATGGATGAATACCCTTATGGTTTCTATTTGCGTCTCGTCCAGTCTTAGCGGCGGTCGAAAGTATAATCTGTCCAAGGCTCCAGTCGCAATTTCAAACCAGGCCATCAGACGCAATACCTCAGTGACGAGTATAGGTCCCTCGCAAGCTCTCTTTCTTACCGTCGAACTTGAAACACCCTGGGGATGACAATGATTGTTTTTCCCCCGAGACCGCGGCGACTCGGCCTTCACCGTCCTTTCCGATACCACAGGCCAGCCCATCCGTTCTTCTCACGGGATCAGCACCCATTCAGGTATTCCCCGTGTGACAAGTTGTCACCGTGCAGAGCCAAGTAGGCTTTCCACTGAAAGCTCTTCGTGTCCCCTTGTGCCAAGGGCTGGGTAGTCTTAAGAGATTGCGCGGAGATGGATTCCGCCTGAGTCTAGCCTTGACTCGTCCAGATATCTATATTTGGCGCCGCCTCGTGCTCGCTGGTGCCATTCCCGAGCCTTTCTTTTGCTGGGGTCGAGTGGAAACGGCGCTTGTAGAGCTCCCCCCATAGGGCAGCGCCTCGACAGGTGTCGCAAGCTGCAGCAAATCATCGCAACGCGAGTGCAAGGGAGTGACCTGGCGCCTCTGCAAATATCTCCAGTATACCAATCATTGTCCTCGCTAGCATCGTAAATTTTTCCCAGCCACATGGCGGGTCCGCTTGTGGTTTCCCAAGGATAGAAGAACGACCACCGAAGGCTGCAGAAGATAGCGCACATGGCCGTGCTCTAGGATCGCGGCCAGTTGCCAGTACGGTCGCTTCGAAGGAAGATCCTGACTCGATCAGAGTTCGTGGCTGATTGTGATGCCATCCATCGGGCATTGTCCCATCGTTGGGAGGACAGGCGGAAATCAGGATCGCTTGTCACAACACAATCGTCGAATAAGGTCGGCTGCATCGAACCATGGGGCAACGCATCGTGTTCCGTAGAGGCCTGGAGGATCTGGAATGGTTCTTGAATTAGCAGACTGAGACCCGCTGGTTAGGAGAGTTGGACTGGCTTGCAGAGACCGTTTACTCGCTCCGCCAATAAATGAGCGCGATCGCAGTGACCCTGGTCGAGGACTGAATGTTTAGCGCAGTGGGCGCTGAGCAGTTGGCACTGAGCTTTGAACACTGACTGGGCGCTGGTCGCTGCTTAAACTTCCTCAGGGTGCAGAACAGAACCTCACGACCCGCGCCTTTCCTTTTCCTTCCCCTCTCCTCTTCATCTTCCCTCTCCCCTGCACATCTCTACCACATCGCCGGGTTCTCCACTGCCATTGAAGACCAATATTCGACCTGCATTGTTTTACCGGCCGAGAATTGCTTGATAACATGGTCCGACGGGCGCTCGTCCTTGTGTCTCAACTGCCCGCTATTCCTCTGCGCTGAGTACTCGCAATCAGTCTCGCTGCTGTCCGATCACGAAGCCACCACGCCACCTTTACTTAATCAAGAAGTCCCGTCACGGCTCGCTATTGATAGAAGTGGAAAGGGGACCGAACAGTCGAATTCTTGCCCCTCGGGGTTCTGCCTTTTATCTCAGCGGCGTCACGTCCGTCCCATCTCGCCCCGTCAGATTGACAATCGACATACCGTTCACGATTCAAGGCTCCAGGCCTGTATAATTGATAGAGTGGGAAGTTTTGGAGGGCATCAGTCGTCCCCTCTTCTACCAGCAAGCGTCTCGAGTCAAATCGGCTTCTAGTCTGCCTGTTCTCTGCGCCTCATACCAGCACCGTCATCGCTGGCCGATGATCCAGTGCGCTGTCAAGATACACCGCGTTTACTTACCGGGTCGGTAGGCTTATCGCCATGGGCCGATATCCGCTGAAGTCCTACTTTGCTCCCTCAAAGCTATTCTTCTATACTTGGTTCTGGGGCGCGCATATTGCTATTTTTGCATACGGATGGTTCGTCTACGTGAAGCGACAGATATAGAGCGGATCACTGACTGGTTCAGGTATCACCAAGCGACGAGCGAGCCATTGTCGCCGCTCAATGTCCTTTCGTACTCAGTCTGGATCTCGCGAGGCGCTGGCCTGGTATTGACAGTCGATGGAACACTCATCTTGTTGCCGATGTGCAGGAATCTCGTCAGGTTTCTACGGCCCAAGCTACGGTGGCTACCTCTGGACGAGAATATATGGTTTCATCGCCAGGTGGCGTATGCGACTCTTGTATTTACCATTCTTCATGTTGCAGCCCACTACGTCAAGTAAGTCGATTCCCCAGGGAGATCAGGAAGCGGAGAAAGCTAACGTTCTACAGTTTCTACAACATCGAGAGAAAGCAGTTGCGCCCTGAGACAGCCCTACAAATACACTATGCCCAGCCCGCGGGAGTAACCGGCCATGTAATGCTGTTTTGCATGATGCTCATGTACACCACGGCGCATCACCGGATTCGTCAACAGTCGTTTGAGACCTTTTGGTACACTCATCATCTCTTTGTCCCGTTCCTACTTGGGCTCTACACTCATGCAACGGGCTGTTTTGTTCGGGATAGCACAGTGCCATACTCGCCGTTCGCGGGCGAGCGGTTCTGGAAACATTGCATTGGGTATCAGGGCTGGCGATGGGAGCTCGTAGCAGGGTTCTTCTACCTCTGCGAGCGACTATGGCGTGAGGTCCGGGCGCTACGCGAAACGGAGATTGTGAAGGTGGTCCGTCATCCATACGGTAAGTCAGCCGAGCAATAGACAATCTTCGAAGGTTTTACTGACGAGCTAGACGCAATGGAAATCCAATTCCGCAAGCCCGGCTTCAAATACAAACCTGGACAATGGCTTTTCATTCAAGTTCCCGAAGTCTCCAACACTCAATGGCACCCCTTCACCATCACTTCCTGCCCCTTTGACGACTACGTCAGCATTCACGTTCGCCAAGTTGGCGATTTCACCCGCGCCCTCGGTGACGCCCTCGGATGCGGTCCGGCCCAAGCCCGCGACCTAGAAGGCCTCGACCCCATGGGCATGTACGAAGTCGCATTGCAGAACGGCCAGCAAATGCCTAAGCTTCGCGTTGACGGACCCTACGGTGCTCCTGCCGAGGACGTCTTCGAGAACGAAATCGCTGTGCTCATCGGTACCGGCATCGGCGTGACGCCATGGGCCTCCATCCTCAAAAATATCTGGCACCTACGTGCCTCCCCAGACCCGCCTCGCCGTCTCCGCCGAGTCGAATTCATCTGGGTCTGCAAGGATACCACCTCGTTCGAGTGGTTCCAAGCCCTCCTCTCTTCATTGGAAGCCCAATCCGCATCCGACGCAGCCTATCAGGGGGTCTCGGAGTTCTTGCGAATCCACATCTACCTCACGCAGCGTCTCGATCAGGATACAACGACTAATATCTACCTCAACTCTGTTGGCCAAGAACTCGACCCTCTCACCGAACTGAAGAGCAGGACCAATTTCGGCCGTCCAGACTTCAAGCGGTTATTCACGGCTATGCGGAACGGGCTGCAAGATCAGTCGTATATGCGCGGGTTGCACACCCATTCCAGGACAGAGATTGGTGTCTACTTTTGTGGTCCGAATGTTGCCGCACGGCAGATTAAAGCGGCGGCTTCTTCTGCGTCCACGAACGAGGTTAAGTTTAAATTTTGGAAGGAACACTTCTAACTTATCAGCCTCATCTCGTTTAACCTGGACCATTTATGCCCTATGCCTGCTTCAAGCACCAAAGCTATTTTATGCGTTGACATCTGTTTCTGATATCACGTGATGAGTTATGACTTTCCTTGTTTTACACTCTTGCAGCGCGTCCTGAAATGGTCTCATGCACGATGCTTGCAATATCCTCTGTATTCTACCCCACGACCGTATATAGCCAGCGTTCTCTAGATTTTAAATAAACAGGACAAGTAATTGAAAGATATCTATTTTCAGAGTCCATCTTTCGCAGACTAGATCTTGTATGATGAGCATTGCTTAAGTACTGCTACTCTATATAACATTACATCTGCATCTCCTCATTTTCATCCCCACTTGCAGCATCGTCTGGCATGGGTATAGGCAGCCCGAGCTCCGCACCTCGCTCCCTCTCCATCTTCACAGCCATCTCATCCAGTTCCCGCTCAATATCAATATGAATCCTCAGTTCCTTCTCAACAAGAACGTTATATACGTGGCGCAGTTCGTGGAAGCTCATTCCTTTGCCGCTTTCACCTTTTCCGGCGGCAATGTCTTCGCGCAGCTGGGTGAACGCGAGCATGAGGATATCTTTGGACCAGGGGCACGCGCGCATGGCGCGGTAGAAGACACTCTTTGCGCGGGTTAGCTCACTGCGAGAGAGTTCGAAAAGGATATAGAGTTTCCAGAGGCTTATGCTACCGCGGCCTGTGGATATACGGGATGAAGATGATGAATTCTGGTCCCCGATGGCCTTCTCGAACGCAGCGCGAACGGAGTGCAGTGTCGAACCGGCGTATGTTGGGCGGTTTAATTCTGTGTAGATGGAGAAAAGATGCGATGTTATTGGGATTGCGTCATTATTGTTGATGGATGGGGATGATGTTGTAGGGGTTGTGGTAGTGATGTCTCGCATGATCTCGCGGACACGCTCTTCAATGCGGAAACGGGATTCATTCCAGGCAAAGAGAGAGAGTGTTATTGTGTTTTGAGGGAAAGATGCGATGCTGTCGTTTAATATTGCGCGGATCGCGGACGGTTTGTAGAGGGTGCTTGTGCGGAGGTGGTAGTAGAGGAGTTTTGCGCGAGCTTGGTGCAGGAGTTCGGTTGCGTAGGATATGAAGGTCTGCGTGGGGTCTGAGTCTGGATTTGGGAGAGCGGAAAGTCTGTTGATCGTGGCGTCGTATGCTTCAAGGGCCTTGTTGAGGTCTTGTGCATCGATGAGGTACGTTAAGATAGCCTGACAGTCGGTACAGGCTTTGATAATGCTGGGTTTTCGGTCTGCAATAGCACTTTCTTGGATCTCCGATAGGTACTGCGCATGTTAGCAATTGAATAAAATAAAAGGAGACGATCGCGCACGTTACGTAGCTTCAGCTGATTCGCTGGGCTAAAGGATGGTTGCTGAGACGCATCTGGGAATGTTTTAAGATCAATGTTGCTCTGCGGCATGGAAACCAAGAGATGAGCTGCGTGGGCTATATTTCGAGCCTCCAAAAGTTCCCATATCCAGGTATGCCACAGAATAACGCTGTCAACTCGTTGTTGGCTTGCAAACGATTTACTCATAGAAATGGCCGTGGCCCAAACATGATCAGCAGCTGCATGGTTGCCATCTCGACGCTCCATGAGGGCATATGCGTTATACAGCCGGAGGCTTGAAGGCCTCTTTCTGAGTAGTGATTTTGCATACCTTTTGGCTTCTTTGGCATTGCAGGCAAATTCAACTGCGACAGTGTACTCAGCCAGATGTTCATCCGACGAGTTTGCATCGACCAACAGCCTCAGAGTTCTTCGAGTCCAGTCACGAACAACACTGCATGCTGGGTCAGAGGTAGCCTTGAGCCAAGCATTGAAAGAAGAGAACCAAGTCTCCGCATTTGCAAAATAAGTGTCATAATCGTGGATAAAATATTGATGAGGAAAGATTGTTGGCGAGATGCCAGATTCTCCCTTGGTGGTCGTTGGAAGCCAGGCGTCGAGGTTCGCGATCGAGGCGGCTGATATCTCATTTCGCAGAAAGCTGTCTCCCATCCAGCAACCGGTTGTCCTACAGTTGTTGACAGTGATTATAGGCGGAAGATTGGAGAAATATATGAAACCCTCAATGAGCTCCAATGTCGAACCAGGTAGCGATGCGAGAGAGAGAATTTCTAAGAGGTCACTGGCGAGGACCACGCGGTACGGATCATCTTCTGGCTCATCCAAGCTTCGGGCCGGGAGTTGAGCGATGAGCATACGTTCTCGTTCACAGGCGGTCCATGATGCAAACATGGACTTTGAGTTGAGATGGTGCTGCGGCTGGAAAGTTTTAGAATCAAATAAGGCCGCATTGCTATTCTTCCAACCCTTGGCTCCAAGCTCACCGATCCGAGCCACCTCCGAGTCCCAGAAATCCGCAAATGCAGACAGCACTTCGTCTGTAACCATGTGGACGTCTACGCCTTGCGGTCGAAAAAAAGCCAGCTCCAGAATTCCTTGCCAGAGGCCGGTTGCTTGCTCCTTGTATCCCGCTTCACGTAAGAAAAGCGTTAGACGGAGAAATAGATATATCTGCACACAGGCTTTCTCGGGACCATCGGGGGACATCTTATTCAGACGTAGGCACTCGATGAACGTTGCAAGGCACTGTCCATGGGTGAAATTAAGAAACTCTGTCTGGCGGAAATCGAGATATTTCACCCAGAGGTTGATATATTGTGAGTTGGCTTTGAGAGTGGACTGCCACTGCTCCAATACCTTTTTTGTGTCCCACAGCTTCGTTCCTTCCTCTAGAAGTCCGATAAGAAGGCGATCTCGACCAGGACCCTGACCAATCTTCTTCAACGCCTTTTCGTACAAAGAGACCTTGATATCAGCCAAACTTTTATGCTCGGCAGTGGTCAAGGGGCTTGATTGTTTTGACGACCCTCTAAGAACAGTCTCTTGATGGTCAATAAGCCGTAGCCAAGCATCGACATCGGTAGGGCGTTCTCCAACAACCCGTGAAAGTTCTACGTTTCGCTGTTTGATATCCCAATCCGGGTCTTGTCGAACAGTCTCCTCGCCACTCAACTCGGAATCTGTCAACGGCTCTAGGTCGTTAGGCAGGCCCTCCTCAGGCTTTAGCTTGCCATGAATCGACCGGTACCCATATTTCTCATCCTCCGCATCCGAACCACTGGCGATTCCATCGTGTTGCCTCCGCTGAGAGTCCGACAACGGTACAAAGTCTTTCGAAGCTGCAATTGGGTCAGTCGCAAACGAGGGAGGTCGGACTCGCAGTAATCTCGGCCGCGATTTTTTCTCCGATTTCGATAATAATCTTTTCGACCTCGTTTTCGAGGAGTCGGCGCGTGTCGTTTCAGATCTCACGACTATCTCATTCTCGCCAATGGCTTCGCGGTCGATTCGATAGTTTGGAGGAAGTCCTAGTACACGACCTCGGCCAATGCGGTAATAGTGGGGGACGCTATAACGATGTATCGTTCCGTACACCAGGGTAAATTTGTCCCCTTTGCGGTCGATCACATAGATGTCTGATAAGTCCCCTGTCAGGTCCTGTGTCGGGTCCCTCAAGACATCACTCGACGGCGGCGTAGGTTTGCGCACGTGCTCCTTATCGCGACGACTGATCTCCTTTCGCAGATGGCGGGAGTCCCTGCGATCACTCCTTCGGTCGCTTGACCGCGAGCGGCCCCTATGTTCGCTAGTACGTTTTGAGCGGTGTTTCGACCGATGCCTAGATTTCTCCTCAGACTCGACTCGTTCGCGACTGGAGGGCTCGGAAGGCCGATCGGTATCGGGCGGAGCTGGTCGAGGCTTGAAGCTGGCGAATCGCGGAATGCTTTTCTTTTCCTGGAATGGCGTCAATAAAAAAAATTAAGTACGCTTATGAACGTACCTGCGAGCCAGATGTAGCCATGCTCCTGGACGTGAGGCATTGTTGGGCGTAGACTACCTTACGAGTTGTAGATAGGCAGCTGGAGGGCAGTCTGGAAAAACTCCGCTCCCGCGTTCCGCCTTTCCCTTCCGGACTAAAAAAAAAGTTGCGGAGCTTTAAAGATTTCCGCTCGAGCATTCCTTTCAACCCGCATCAGTCGCTATACTGCCTTTGAACTCTTATCGAGGGATGGACACATTGCTCGACTCTTAAACAAGGATCTGTCCCTCGAAAATGGCGTCTTCCCTCGCCGCGCAGTTGTCGCAGATTGCGGCCAACTCCACCAACCAGTTGAACCTCAAGGCACAGAGACTTGCGCATTCAAAGTCTCTGATATTTGACAAGCGGGTCGCCGGGTCGCAGGATTTTGATACGATATACGATATATGCTATGACGGTTTCCGAGAATTATGCCAGTTGGATTTCCGGTTCGCGCAGTTTGAGCGCTCGATCTTCAGCGAGCAAAGCAAGGTCCAGGACCGGACGGAGATGAATGTGGAGCAGAACAGAGAGCTGGATTCAGTATTAGAGGCTTTTTTGGCGCTTGTCGGTGGGAGGCTGCTTCTGAGCCCGGCCGTAAAGGCTGTTGAGTGGCTCATTAGGCGCTTTCGGTACGCTGACCCGGTAGATTTGAACTTTTCTGATGGCTAATGGACATACAGAGTACACGAGTACAACACCCGCTTCACTATCCTTACATTTTTACCATACTATTCCACACCCGTATTCCTGAACCTCCTCGCTATCCTCCCGGACGACCTTCCGCCAGCGCTCAAGGTGCTGATTCCCTATAAACGAAGCGCGATCAATCCTGTTCGCCAGGCCCTTGTGCAGAACGCCATCTCTAATCGAGATCTCATAACTACTCTCAATAACTATGTCCTTCAAGTTTGCCGTCAACGGGCTCACCATCATGCGCTGTTAGCTTTCTGGGCGGGTATAATCACGGAGGGCGTTGCAGGGATGTTAGATTCGTCCCGGTCTGGTCGTCGAAATGTTGAGAAGCAAAAGCACGACGATATCATCCTCCAGATCCTCCCAGTCCTTAATGACGGATTGGCCATGAAGGACGTTTCCGAACTTGTGATTGGGTGCTACATGGTTTGCGTTGTGCTCGCACAGAAGGCTGAACTCCAAGACCGGGTTTTGGACGGGTTGATGGAGGCAGTCACAGGATCTTGGACGGAGGAGACTATGAGTTCTGGACTTATCTGCGTTGCAGTTCTGGCACAACAAAGGCCTGAGCCTAAATTGCCGAAGCGAGTGTTCAAGGCGATGCTTCGCTTGAATGACCCGTTGAAGCAGTTGGCCGATATCTCAACAGAGTACAAAACCTCCCAACTGCTTCTTGGTCTAGTTGCTGGCTGCGTTGACAGCTTGTCAACCCAAAAAGACTCCGCACGGCTGGAACTACTGTCTTCGATGTTCAAGAGCCAGCTTTTGGATGACGCAAACACGGCAAAGGCCATGACCCTGGTTCTCCAGGCCGCAAGCGCTGTTGGTGGCACGATTTCTCTGGATACTCAAACCCAACTTGCAGAAATCGTTCAACATTTTAGCCGGTCTAACTCATTCCAGCCGGTCTTCCAGAAGGTGATCGACGAGTCATCCATTGATCTTAGCGTGATAGAGTACAATTTGCAGACTGTTATCGAGTCTGTGCCCGTCAACAAGGCCATCGAAGACGTCGAAATGGAGGATGCAGACAAAACGGAATCAGCAACGGATGGCTACGACTCAGCCCTTGAGTCCTTAGCAAAAGAGAGCTCATTCAGCACCTCATTTCTCGCGGCGCAGTCCATTCCAGTCTTTGATAAGCTTGTTCAGGCCTTCGCATTGTCTGCTGGCTCCCCAGAGAGAGTCAGCTCTTTTGTCGAGCTGCCAGTTCTATGCAAAGCTAATGCCACAACATCACCCCAGTTCCTTTCCTTTTTCGTCCGAGTTTTCACCGGGATGTACCCCGCTGGTGTCAAGACAGCTGCATTGAAGACAATCTCGTCGATTGTCAGCTCCGCCGCGTGGTCCGACGTTGACGTTCAAGCGCTGCTCCCTTTTATGCTCATTGCCTTATCTGATCCCTCAGAAAGAGTGCGCTCCGGAGCAGTTGACGCCCTGGCGAACATTGGAAAAGTCGTTGATAAAAAGAAGAAGGCTGGCGTGTGGGCTCGCGATTCTTTATATGGCAAGTCAATAGATATTCCCTGGCTGTCCAGCAGCGACTTCCAGAAGGTCTTGGAGCGAGCTGTACTTCCTGAACTAGAAGAATGCCGGTCTGATGGCGAGCATATTGGCCGGGCTCTTGAAAATGCTTTGCGAGGGGCAGCATCAGATTCTGCTTCTGCGATTAAAAAGCCCCTGCGACTGGCCTTCTTCACATACCTTTGCTCACATGCCGTTCACCTTCCGCTCTTTGCGCCTAAAGCGGGCCTACTGAACCTGCTCAACCGGGTTGACAAGGCTGGTGGCGCGACCCGCACCAAGGAACTAGAGCCCTTGTTGAAGAAATGGCGAGACATGAGTGAACAGGAGGTGGCTGAGGTCCACGAAAAGGAGCAAATCTCTGTGTCCGATTTCGAGGCCCAAGTGCTGAAGACAGTTACGCCGAAGGAAAAGGATTCGATCAATCTGCTCCTTTCCACCGTCACACCTTATTCATCATCATTGAGGGCGTCTTTTGTCTCCTCTGTCTTCAATCGCATCAGTGAAGTATGGGGCAAGGTGCCTGAGGATCGACAGATTACTGCTGCTGAGAAGCTCTTTGAGCTCTCGACCCAAGCCTCGGAATCTCCTCTCGTCGATAGCGCCCGGGATCTTCTTCGTCGCGTGGAGCTTCCTGGTCCCGTCCTTCTCATATACCTCCAGCAAATTCCGGCTTCTATCACTGACATTGATTCTCTGGGTCCTGCGCCGAAGCGCAGAAGGACCAGCCAGAACAATATGGTTGCAATGACCACCAAAGATGAGGCGAAGCTCAGCAAGTTGATGGACAAGATGACCTTCATTCTGGAACTTGTGGACGGCTCCAGCCCGGAAGCCCATCCAGAGCTCACGGAATGGTTGTTCCAGACTCTGGCCGCTCTGCACCTTTTCAAGTCTCAGATCCAGTCCGGAATGAGCTACCTCCTCAGCTTGACACTTGGCAGTCTCCTGGCCATTGTCAACCGTTCCAGAGCGAGTAGCAAGCCTCAGTTCGATACATCAGTTGTTCGCGCTGACCTGGTCGTTGACTGCGTTCGCACGACAGAAAGCCCTCAGGTTCAGAACACCGCTCTCCTTCTGGTTGCCGGCCTATCTGTCATCGCGCCCGAGCTGATTCTCCACAGTGTGATGCCAATTTTCACCTTCATGGGTTCTAGCGTGCTAAGAAAGGACGACGATTACTCTGTTTCCGTTATCGACCAGACGATCGACCAGGTAGTTCCTGCTCTCATCCAATCCCTGCGTCATCAGAAGCGTGATGTTGTTTCTGGAACATCAGAGCTCTTGCTCAGTTTTACTGCCGCCTTTGAGCACATCCCGTCTCATCGCCGCCTACGCCTGTTCCACGCCTTGATCACGAAGCTCGGAACGGAAGAGTTCTTGTTTGCGGTCCTGGCAATGCTCGCCAATCGATACTCTATGGACAAAGCGGTTCTGGTTCTGATGACTGGGCTTGTTTCTGATGCTGACGCTACGGTCGAATTGTCAACCTATAGTAAATTCCTCAATTTGGTGGGCGACTCCCTCAAGTCCAAGCCGGGCATCTCGCAGGTTCTCCTTGGCATTGGAAGCGACGATGGCCGCGAGCCTCACAAGGTCGCTGCGGACCTATTACGCGCACTGGCCTATCTCTTCAAGCATTCGTCATTGAAGGTGAAGATTGCTCGAGCTCTCACCACGGAAACCGGTGACGCTGAGCAGATTCGCGCTCTTTTCTCCAACATCCTCGAGCAAGTCCTGGCCATCGGGGAGTCCATGCAGAGCGTCAAGTCGGTCCACCAGGCCGCTGGCGATGTTCTCAGTGGTCTATTCAGTACCCTCACTACAATCGACTTCCTCGATACTATCGAGGCCCTCTTGAAACGCCCTGATGACGCGCTTCGCCGGAAGGTTCTCAGCTTGCTTGCCTCTCGCCTGCAACAGAGTCCTGAGCGCGACGGTGCCTCGCAAATGCGCATGCTCGACTTCCTGACAGTCCTCGTTGACATCGTGCAATCGTCCCCTGACATTCTGCTCAAACATGCCGCGGTTACTTGCATCGACCGCATCACGGAGAAGTACGGCAAGAAGGAGCCGTCCATGGTCACTTCTGCCGCGCAGGTTGTTGCCAGTGCCTCTTGCATCGGCCAAGAGGACGATCGCATCCGCATCAACGGCGTGCTGTGCCTTGCTTCGATGGTCGAGGTTCTTGGCCAAGCAATGATCCCTGCCCTTCCAGAGGTTCTCAACCGGTCTCTCGCTTTGCTCGAGTTGAGTTTGGAAAACAACAAGGTCAACGCTAGACTCCACGACGCAGTCTTCACTCTCTTTTCTGCCCTCTTCGTCCATCTCCCTTACATGGTCTCCGCCTCCCACCTCGACCGCCTGCTTGTGCTCTCTTTCAAATCAGCCGCCTCCGATGAGGATCTCGATAATGAGAACCGCCAAGGAGCGCTGCACTTTATGGCACGCAAGGTAGATATGGCCGTGGCACTCGCTTCCATCGAGCGCAACTGGACACAGGCTGTTTCTGCTGGCCCCTCCGCTACCCGTGAGGTTATGGACGCCATTAGCCTCAGCATCGAGAAACACCCCAAGTCTGCTACGATGAAGAACCTTTCTGTCCTGACAAAAATTCTCTTCCGGGCATTCGACCTCCGCCGAGAGCAGGGACAGTCTTCTGAATCGGCGTTCGACGCCTCAGATCTCGAGGAGATTGAAGATCTGATCAACGATGTCACGATCAAAATGATCTACAAGCTCAACGACACAACGTTCCGTCCTATTTTCGTCAAACTCGTCGAGTGGACGACCGGGCTTCCAAAGAAGGATACCCAAGGCGGCTTGGCAAGGTTGACTACGTTCTACCGCTTCCTGCAGGTCTTCTTCGGTACTCTTCAGGTATGTTCCTATACGCATAGATTCCCCACGTTCAAAGATAAAGTCCTAATGTCCTACAGTCCATTGTCACCGGCTACGCCAGCTACATCATCGAAAGCGTCGTTTCCGTGCTCGAAACAGCCAGCCCCTCAAACCCGAACACCAAATCCCTTTGGCTTGCAACAATGCGTATGCTCCGCAGCGCCTTCGAGCACGACCAGGATGGTAAGTACCTTCTTCCCCTCCCACGTTGATATCTACCCGTCCGTATTCTGCAGAGAATCGTTACTAACAATGCGCAGAATTCTGGCAATCCCCCTCGCACATCACCAAGATCTCCACGCCCCTAATCTCCCACCTCCGCCACGCCACCTCCACCACAACAGGAGCCCTTGTCGCCACAGAAACAATCCCCACAATCACCGAGCTCGCCGTCGCTGCTGACTCAACGGACAATCATAAGGAACTAAACACCGTGCTTATGCGTTTCCTGCGGCCCTCTAGCGCGTCCCTTTCCAGCAGCAGTAACAAGAGGGCCGGTCCTGGTCTCGGCGGCGATAACCCGCATACCAGAATTGCGGCGCTAAAGACCGAACAAGCGCTCACGGAACACTTGGGTGAAGACTGGCTTGCGCTCTTGCCAGAGATGTTGCCGTATATCAGCGAGTTGATGGAGGATGAGGATGAGGGCGTTGAACGCGAGGTGAGAAAGTGGGTTAAGCAGATTGAGGGCGTGTTGGGGGAGAGGTTGGATGATATGTTGACTTAGTCTCCTCTTCCCTTCTCTTCTTTTCCTGCGGTATTGGATGAGATGAGATGAGATAGACGGCTGTTGTTTGTTCGAGGGCGTTTTGAGGTGTTGTATATAGGTCGCCTGCCTGCTTCTTCCTTGTCTATTGCCTGTGTATGTAAAAGTCGGGTGTGATATAAACCTATCTCAAGTTTTCCATCTTCACTGGTTCTATCTTGGCCTAGGTTTGAGAAGCATTCTAGGTGCTTTAACCTCTATTTGTTTGCGATGCCGCTTGATGCGCTGCGCTTGAGAAGTCCTACGTTCACTCCAAACGCCGTACACCGTAGTCAGAAACATGTCTAATCTGCACAGCCCGGCTATGCTAAGTACTAGTTGATCTAGGAAATCCTGCTATGCTTTCACTTCTACAAGCTACTCAAGTAAATCCATTCCGCAGATTCTCAAACCTCGACGCCGGATACTCCAGCTGGTTTTCGGACTTGTCGAGGGCATTCACCCCACCGAGCGTGTCGACCAACTGCACCAACCATCACATTAGCATCCACCCTTGTCTTCCAGGCCATGTATACCAAGGCCAAGTAGGGCAAGACGATGGAAAGGCAAACTTACCGTCTCAATCAAACTCCCCCCACTCCCCACCTCCCGATCCCCACTGGACTCCCACCACATCCCACCTCCCATACCCAAACGCATAAGGTACACCCCCTTGTGCCGTACAACACCCACATTATCATAACTAATAACTTCCTTCTTGTCTTCGTCGTAGCTGAAACTCGCGCCAACTTCCTCAACCTCCACAACTTCCGCCCCGGGTTTCGGCAACGTCTTATAATCCCACACGCCTGCCTCAAAGCTCCCCTCATATCCCACGCCCTCGAATTCCGTCCCCGGCCCGTCGGTGTGCATGAACGACCGGCCGTAGAGAGGCATGCCCAGGTTTATTTTTGACGCAGGGATTCCAGCAGCTAGGTAGGCGGTTACTGCAGTGTGGGTGTTGAAAGGTGTCGAGGCGGGGTTTTCTCTTGACGCGAAGAGATTCGCATTGTGTCCTGTAATTGTGTCCCAGCTACCGCTGTAGTCGTAAGCCATTAGGTTCCAGAAGTCAAGATAACGGTCCATGGAGGAGAGGTGCAGGGTGGTATATTTGCTTGGACCTGGCTTCCGTCAGTTGGTCGTTTTGTAAGGGAGCAGATTAGGGTATGGAACTTAGGGTAAGTGAGAAATAGGAGGGAAGATTGACGCACCGGCTGGCGACGCAGCGCTGAGGAGGAAGGGCTTGTCGTTCTCGTTGTCGGCAGCATAGCGGTCGAGTTCCTAGGTTGAGCATGTGAGCATTGCCTACCTAGAACTGATATGTAATAGGGAGAATGGTAGGCATACCTCTCTTGTCTCACGCAGCAACTCAACGAAGTCACTAGCCTGCTCGTCATCCTCTGGATACTGCAGACATCCGGTCATATCAGCCCTCATTCTGCCCAACTTCATGTCTTAGGCAAGCAAAGCTCACCTCCCAATCAACATCAACCCCATCCATGCCTAGATCCCCCATCAGCTCTACCGCAGATTTCGCAAACATTCTCCTCCCCTCTTCTGTAGCTGCCATCCGCGCGAAATTCTTCGAGTATGTCCAACCGCCAATACTGAGGAGGACCTTGAGGTGCCGATTCTGCTGTTTAAGCAGGAAGAGCTGCTTCACGCAGCCGTAGACATTGTCGTTTCCCTGGTCGTTCCACGAATCGGTGGGATAGTGCTTCTCTATGTCTGAGTACGTGTCGCTGAGATATACTTCACCGGTTTCGGGGCGCACGTTGGCAAAGGCGTACAGAATGTGTGTTAGGTGGGAGACTGGGAGGTCCTGTGGATTGTGGTGACGGGCGTAGATTGCCTATTTATGGTGGAAGAGCGTTAGATGGCAGTATTGGGGAAGGAGAAAGGATGGCCGTAGACGTACCCAGTTCACGAAGTAGGCCATTGAGCGGTATTCTCTTTGACCAGAACTAGGATCGGAGATAGGACCGGAGCTATAGTCGGGGCCACTGCCGGTGATATTCTCATGGCCATGGTTGGTGCTGTTGTTGGAGGTAGAGTTGAGGCTTCGGTAAAGATGGTAGAGTGGGGGAAGAGTGGCTGCTTGTGCAAGGACGAGGAAGATAGTAGAGATAAAAAGGATGAGAAGCTTCATCTTGACGGCCGGATGCGAGCTGAGGGAGAGAAAATTGATGAATAGAGGGAGATGAGGGCAGAGGACAGAAGAGAGTAGTCTCGAGGACGCAAAAGGGAGATACTTATGCAGTCCCGGGCCCAGGTGTATAGCGCAGAGTGAAGAATAACTTCACTTTCCGTTGAAACACAGCAAAGCAAACATGCATATGTAACACTAGCCGTTAATGCAGGCTAACGTGCGAGCCTTAATCTAACAGTTGCAAGGTGGAGATAGTGAATAGATAGAACCCTTGAAAGGCGATTGGTAGAATTCCCGAGTCTTGCTCTTCAAGTGACAGTATCAGATGAGTCAAGGTAAACCACATGAAGCTGGAGTGAATCCTCAGGTGCAGTGGACTAGGGCGACGGCGAAATGCATAACATAGACATTATCAGGGGTTATGTAGGACTAATGCTAATCTATATCTATATAACATAACAGCATAGCTCATTATTCCTCGGAAACCCGGGTATCAAACTCCAAAGCTAGAAGGAAAAAGGAAACAGAAAATCACTTTTATGAACAGCGCACCTCACGAGGTCTTGCGCTGGATAAGGAAGATGTATACTCTGCGTAATCTGGAGGAGCGCTTGCGGAGCCCATCACTGGGGGTGCAATAGTGCGCGGGCTGAAAAACTCGGCATCGACTTCCTCCTGGGTGATTTCTTCAGATGACTGCGCCAGAACAGCTCCTGGTTGACCCGAGGTCAGCTGGATAGGGACCTTCAGAGTTACCGTCGGCGTGAGTATGTTCATATTCGGGGTGTGATATGAGATGCAAAGCTCCAGGATGTAGATGCGAGAGATCAGGCACGAGTGAAAAGTCGGGACAAATGCTCTGTTTGTCGGTAGGGAGACAGGAACGACAACCGAGGCTGTATAGTAGTGGTCTCCAGACCACGATGCCGACGGCCCTGTGATAGACTCTGCAGAAGAAGCCGACTGGAGCGAATATCGACGTGCAAGGGAATCCATGCCATGCTTAGTCCATTGCGCAGAGGCAACACACATGCTTGATAATGGCAGGATCTGAAGGTATACACCAAGTCCTGACATGTCCCCTGCAGAAACGACCGAAGCAGTCGGATAGTTATCCCAAGGGCGTACGGAGTAATAGGTCGCAACACGCAGCTTGCTCCAGACCGTGCCTAGACTGGGCGGTTCTTCGTCCCCCACGGGGTCGAAGCGCAGATGGATGGTAGCAGCCGTGCTCGTCGGCTCGGAGCTTTTTTTCGGAAAGCTGTTCATCTGCAAGGGCTTGGGCTGCGAAGCGGCCACCACGAGCCGGCCCTGCCGCGGGCGCAGGGTACCGCGCCTGACATCTTTTTCTTTCCGGGTGCAGAAGACGGGGTCGCAATCAAGAACGGTCAGGGGCGGTTCCTCTTCGACGGCTGGGACGATACGAATCTTCTGTTTCGCCGACTTCAGGGTCTTTGCAGGACCCACGACAGGTCTCTGCAACACTTCGGCCCGGATGTGGTATGTGACACGCGTCATGTCAGGCGACATGTCGTCCAATACCGACCTGCCGTCCCTGGAAAGAACCGGGTCGCCAAAGGAGGGCAGTAAAAGAGTGTGGGAGTCATGGATATGGGCATTTGCCTTGTGGTGGCTGCAGATATGCGGTAGCAGACGCTGGGGAACGACAAAAGTGAATCGAAACTGATAACTGCGGCCAGGCTCAAGAACGCGCGGCATTGGGTAGAGGGATTCTTCAATGGGTTGGCGAAGTCTCAGGAATGTTTGGGTTGCTCCTGTGCGCCCTGGGACCATGCCTCGTTCCACAAGAACGGCTTGGGACCCTAGCCGGAGGGGGCAATTAGTACATTGTGGAATCAGATGCATGAAGTTCAGAGCATACCCTCCAGCTGGATGTCAATTTCATCGAAACTGATGAGATGGTTGGCGGTGACGGTGACAGTTCCTTCAATACGGTCTCCGGTGGTGTAGGCTCGGGTCGCGCTGTCTGTCTCGCGGGCAAGTTCGATTTTGATCTGAGGACTGGCAAAGGGATACAGCACATCGGCTGCCCTGGTGCCAGCGGAGAGGAGTGAGGCGGACATGGGCGTAGCAGAAGACTGGGTCGTTGAGGCAAGTGAGGTTGAAGGGGAGGATAAAATCCCCGAGGGGGATGTTTGCAAAGTTATATAGTTATGCTCCGCCGGTGTTTGTCTCGAAGGAAGAACATTAAAAGATGTTGTAGGGCGTTGTAGGATGTTGTTGTCATTGTAGCGAATCAGAGCGCGCCCCCAAAGCCAAGTTGGCTAGTGCTAGCAAAGGGCGTGCAATGACGCCCTACGATCCGGGTCCACCCTCTGTCTGCCAGGCTCCGCGGCACAGGTGAGACTCCAGACTGAAGGATTGGAGGGCTTATGCTATTGCTTGTCGTATTCCAAAAAAAGGTTCCCATGCCGCTGGAAACGAATTTGTCAGGGAGAATATGAAGCCACTGAGTCACAAGTCACGACAGCTACCGTGCGGTGAGCGCAGTAAAGATTTCTCAGCTGGCGTCATTCTTCACCAAAGGCAGAGCGCCATGCTCCATTTGTCATCCCCAGATGTCAGTATAAGGCGCGCTTTCTTGATCCACCAGACTCGCTTTCTGACTCACGGGTCACAAGCCTCCAACTTTCAGGGTGCAAAATAAAACATCTCCGCTCTGATTGTGGTTCTGGGAGATCCTCCAGGATCCATAGTCCAGACCAAGTAGTCTTTAGGACTTCAACACGGACTCGTTCGTCAAGCATTACCTGAAGCACATGCCGCATACCCGACCGAATTCCCAGGGCCATTTAGCATATTTATTCCAAACATGCATTCTCCCAATGAACACGGTCCGCGTCCTTTCGCCCAAAGTAAATGCTGACTAACACTCGTGTTTCTAAGCCTTCAATATAGTGTATGCGTTGCCGACACCTCGTGTTCTTGATTCAAAAATCCATTCGCGCCTTGGCATGTATGATTTGGCCGAGTGCCGCGCGGCAGGTTCTATTACCATAGTTTACTTGTCATGCATTCCTCAGGCTCCGATGGTGACCGAGTTCGGCGTCCTTAGGAAGTGATGCCCGTCGCTTAATGACTGAGCCCTCATCTGTTGCGATTGTCTCCATCGCGTTGACGGGAGGGGATAATGTGGGACCATGGGACACAATATATATAAGGAGGAACAAGCCAAAAGCATGACTTTTGCATATGCCTAGCAAGGCCAGCAAGCCTGTTTTTCCCGAGTGTTGTGAGTCTCTCGATGCTCACGGAGAGCCCGTCCCTTCATCCATTCCGGTCCGAGGACTCGCTCAATTGAAGCACGGTCACACGGCCTGGAGAGAGAAACATCGAGCGCAACATTGCAAGAGAGCTACCTTTTCGCGTGTTTCGAGAGACGGCATCTCTGGCGTCAGCCCGGTTGTTGTCCGTACTTCGCAGAGCTATCCTTAGCGATTGACTCGGACTGACTCCGAAAGATTAGATTGAATCAATGCACTCCCCGAATCAATGATATTCCTTTGATGACGTACCCTTTTCTCCCACCAAACCTTCCGGTAAATCGCCTTTGGAACCGACGTGCTGGCCAGGCATTGCAGTCTGCATTCGTAAGAAGCCTTCGAAAAGTGATCTTTGGGCAATGCCACGCCAGACCGTGTACGCCATCATCCAGTTTTCACATGAATCATGTAAGAGAATTGCCTGGCTCAAGTCGCTCCTCGGGTGGACAAATTCAAAGATAGTATATGGGGACTCGAGCTCATCCCTTTTGGGCTGGGGAAAGCGTCTCTGCCAGTCTGGAGGACAATCCTTGCCCTGGCAGAGTGACGTCTTCGCTGGCATTTTCCTGAGCCTGATACGTATTATACCATGTTCTTTGACTTCGTTTAGAGCTCCTGGCTATCGAAAAAAACGAACGACTGGTTTCCGTATAGGTACCGTGGGCCCAGCTTCCGGACTACGCGAGAGCGCTTGTCCATCCGTCAGCGATCGTTTCAGGGTGACAGCCTTTCAGCTCATATCATTCCATTCCTTTTTGACAGTCTCGATCGGCTCCTAGGAGGCATCGGGGTTAGGTTGTTCGTGAATGATCTCACCGCGATGGAGAGAGATGAAGTGCTTCGCCGGCGAAGAAACAAACCAAACTGTGAGAATGTAACCAAGCACAAGGGCTTTAAGGAACGATGAGCATCATAGGAGGTTGTCGTCGTCTTATCGAGAGACAAAGTTCTTTAGGTTGCATGACGTACAATAAAGTGAACCGTGCTGTGGGAAGCCAGGAAGGTTCTCAGATCAGACTCCAACGACCCCAAGGGTGAGGTTGCAGCAATTCTGCCATCATCCCGTTCAGTCCTCTTCAACACATCTTTCGCAAGACCTTCACTTTGGCATCACCGCCCAGAATCCCGATCTGCCTATGGACAAGTCGACATCTTCTCTCTTCCTCGTCATGCCTGAGAGGCACAACAGACAGCCCATGTACATTTGCAGGTTGGTACAGGTAGGTTCGCTCAATGCCCCATGCCATCTTATTTTTCTCTCTTTCTTTGACCTACTTTATTCTTACAGGAGAAACTCTAGCGTCAGCAAAGGGTAACACTCGCGCACTACTCATTTCATACCTCATGGTCGGCCGCTTCCTAGCCTTCTCCGGAAACACAAGGGATTCTATCCGCATACTCGAAACGCCCGAGCGTTTGATCAATAAGCGTGCTTGAGAGTGACCAGATGCAGTCTTGTCTTGCGGGTCACACCCAGGGAGTCCTTCGGTCTCTAGAGCCATGCCCTCGCTCATGGTGGACCTCGAGGCGAGCGCTCTTCTACAGGCAAAACAAAACGCAGTCCACCATAATATCATCGGGGTAGGCAGAAACTGGTCGCCTGATGGAGCTTAGAATTGTCAACTGCGGAAGCTTATAGACTGGGGTTCTCCCTTGAAACAGCGCCGCTCAAAGCAGGCACGAATTGGTAACGGCATATGAACCTCACTCCTTTCTGCCTGCAAACTTACGTCTACCCCGGGCATTCTTCCACGGCGAGGATTACTGGTTCCGTTTCGAAATCTTCGGGGTCAGTCTTCATTATCTTGACCGTCTGGGTCCGTTCTGCCGCCGGCATCTGGGAACCTCCACCTGCTCGCTAAGGCGAGCAGGTATGTAGTAAGCAGTGCCAGCAGGAGATCTGACCAATTGATCTTGAGCATACAAGCTTGTCCAATGGCGACAGTAGCTGTATAATAACCTGTAATGCCTGGAACCAACGGTAGCATCGCAGTCATGTTATCGAAATACCCAACCGGCCACAGCAGAACATTCTCGACATCTCGAATCATTCATGATGTCCCCAGCAGGACACGTTTAAAGCTTCAACCTCACCCCCAGACCCGTTTTCCCAGGTCTGTTTCCTTCTCCTCATCGAACCCGCCCGCTTAGCCCTGATATTTCCGCACAAGTCCATTCCCGATGCACGCATAAACGCCGGCCCCTTAGATCACGGCCTAATGTGGATAGACATCAGCAGTTAGTGTTAGGGCTTGGTAAAAGCCCAACGCCTGGCAGATATACTGGCATTTCCATCGTTCTATCCAGCTATCCGATCAGTTTGTGACTAGGCCGTCCTTATTTCTGAGACGCTTATTCCCTGCCGGGTGGGAGTTGTGTCATCGTTACTAAGTTGTATGGTTGATGTTGTTGAAAGTTATCCCTACTCAAGTGCGGTGACCTTCCTAAAGCCTCTAGAGAGTATAGTTGCACTGAAGTTAATCAACGGCTCTCGGCTTTCGAGTTATCCTGAGTATAACCTAAAGCAATAGTTATCTATGGTCAAAAGTGATATTTGCCTGGCTGAAAGCTGATGAATCTGGGACGGCTGGTCTTTACTCCGCAGTAAGGCGATGTCCTAAGCACTTGCAAAGTCCGCTAGAAGGGTAGGAACGGTGAACATTCTCCTGACAGTTTTTGATTCATATTTCTGGCCTACAAGGTATATCTAGATGAATGTCCCAACTATAAATTACGATGATACCCGTGGGTTGCAGGTAAGATCGTACTCAAAGATCGTTGACGGCAGAGCCTTCTTCTTGTCTCGTACAGCGTGTCCAAATGTGTTTGGAGCGGCTGCATCCAGCTCAAGATCAACCGAGGAGGACGGAAGACCGAGCGAGGCAGGAGACATCTTGCAAATCTACATTCAGCGCCGATGCGGCAGGTACCTAGACCAGAGGAGTGAAGGTAATAGATTAGATTGAATAGGGTAGAAAAGGCAACATTATCGGTGGACCAGCGCCCGCCAACGCCATAATCGCTAAATCAGTACGCCACTCTTGTTCGCATGTCCTGCGCGGAATTAGTATGTGAAAGGGCGTCAAGAAGGCAGAAAAGGACAAGATGTACGTACCGAGATCTTTCGCTCAATCTCCCTGACTGAGCGATCCAATTCCGCAGCAATCATCATCTTCGTATCATTCGACAGGAGGAAGTACATTTCGCACAGGTCCCCGTCAATAACTCCCTTCACCGGCGCATAGTAGCTCCGGTAGATGAGGTGATCACGCCCGGCAAGCGGCGGGCATTGCGATGCCAGTTGCATTTCCAAACTTTGGAAAAAGTCGACATCTTCACGACTAACAAATGGCACCAACATGCCAATTGTGCCTTGAAATCCAGTCCACACAAGGATATCACGACCACCAGCTACCAGCTGGGTTTTATGTAGACTGGTCGGAATGTCTTGAGTGAACACATGGATCATCAGCTCCAAACGGTTTGGTGTTCCCTGAAGATATCCGCGGTCGTGGATCAGATGAGCGCCTGAGCCCTCCTCGTCTGCCTCCTCGGAGGCCTTCTTCGGGCACCGCACCAACCAGAGGTTACCAAACTTGTCACCCCCTGCCGTTGTCTCGTAATCCACCATCGTCGCAGCCGTAGTCCAGCGGGCAATGGAATCATCCACGAACGGAATTAAAACGTTATCTTGATACTTGTAGACAACGTACGTGACACTCTCACGGACGTCGCTAACCACAATTCGGCTGCCCTGCGTTTGAAGGCCAACGATAGCCTTTGGAGCAACAGCAGCCTGGCACTTTCGAAGCAGCTGCTTCATTCCGAGATCGTAGATTCGGAGCACAGAACCAACACCAGCCAATAGACGACCTTGGAATCCAAGAAGTGCCAGAGCAGGCTCCTCGACTTTCGTCTTGTGGATAAATTCCAGCTCCTTTCCGTCTTCTTGGAAACGATAGATATGAATGTACCCTCCCGCTGAGGAAGGCGGGTTGACAGTCATGTCTTTGGCAGTTCCCACGACCAAAAATGTTTCGTCATCCTGACTAGTAAATGGAACAGCAGCAATGCTCACAGCTGCTTCATTCTCTTCGAGCTCGACTGTTCCAACCACCGCCTTCGCATCTAATGGGTCAATTATTTGAATGCAAGAAGCCCAATGGCCTGTACCGCGAGGGTATCCGAAATCTTCCGGAGGAAGGACCGTTGTATCGCCGCCGCGAGCCTTTGAGTCTTCAAGCAGCCGGGCCCGTGTTGCTGGCGACAGAACGTTATTGTCGGCCTCGATAACATAAAACAAGGGCTGTTCCGGATGTTTGATGAAGCGGCGTGGCGTATATGCCAGAGGTATGGATTGTTGCAGCATGTTGTTGTCCAGCTTCTCAATCGAGAAGATTCTAGTCACCAACGTCAGCGAAAGTCTCACGTCGTGTTTCATAAACGCATTATGGATGAAAATTGCGATCTCAGTAGGAACAATTGGAGTATAAATAAAAGAAAGATAATCCACATGGTCTTTCAGGGATGATTCCGTTCTCATCATATGATCCAGCATAGAAAACAGTAGTAAAAACAGGGGTCCATGTACATACCTTAGGTTCTGCCCTTGAATACCCACCATACCCTCGACGCACTGCTCGCTCGAAAAGTTCCAGCCCCACTCGAGTCCAACATAGTCCAGCGGCGTAAGCATAAAGCCTTTTGTTTGGGTATCGGAGTAGCCAAGCCAAGGACGCGAGCTCAGGGCAAGCACGGCTGTCTGGCCTGTCACTGAGACTTGGAAGAGTTTGACGGCTTTCGATCCCAGGAACCGAGTGCGTGTGTCGGATAATTCGCCGGTCACTTCGTCAAGCGCCGTTCGAAGATAGACGCCTGAGTGAAGACCGATATGAAGATACAAAGTGGTCCCCCCAGAGCTAGAGTCAGCCATGGCAATAATGTTCAAAGCGGATGGTGCAGCAGTCAACGCTTGAACAGACTTGTTTTCTAACGTCGTGTCCGGGTCCAAGCTGAGGATGCGGACTGTCGAATCGTCACAACCGACAGCCAGGAATGAGCTTCGGACGCGACCTTCTGGTACCTCGCCCAGACTGAGACACGTTACAGTCCCAGTCATTTGGCGTCGTTCATCATACTCAGCAAGTGACCTGTCAGCGTCCAGCTCGAAGTACACTATCTCACCGGAGCTGAGCGCAACCGCAACCTGGCGCTCGTTTGTCGCGGCGGCCACGATAGAGCGGTGTTGCGGCGCAGGCCATTCGTTCACTCTTCTATCTGCGAGAATATGGCGAATGCCTCGAGGATGAATTTGAATGAGGGAATCCTCGCCAAGCTGCTGAACAGCCAGTGTGGGCGCTGACGAAAGGAAACCGGTATCAGTCACTTCTTCTACAGTCTCACCGATGCTAAGAACAAGAGTGCCGTTTGCGAAGGACAGCACAATGTACGCGTCGAATTCATCCGCCCTGGTCAGCTTTGTCGTCCAAACAGCTGATGGTACGCTAGGAAGCTCGGACTCCACTATCTCAGAAACCTCCAAACCATGTTTTAACGTCCGGAAAGTGCTTCGAGCACCTGTGCCAGAAACAGTAAAAATCTGGGGAGCGTCATCCTCAGAGAGATTCACAACCTTGCTATCGACCAGTGGGTTGAGAGAGTTTATGGCCTCCACGAGATTCAGATTCTCAGCACCCCTTGGCTGAAAATAGACAGGTGTACAGGGGGCTGCCGGGTCTGCTGAGAAGTCATCACTGTTGAACTCAGTCTCCTCATCGTCATCGCCGAGTTTTTCGAACTGGTAAAAGTGATGATTTCCACCTTCGGCAGCAACATAGAGAAATCCACTCTTGAGGATGAGCAGGCTTGAAGCCAGGGGTACTGTATCGAAATACTTAATTTTCAGTCCTTTCACTTCCCCGGTGAGTTGGCCTTTGTCATCCTCAACCATGTCAAGCGTGAGCTTGAAAAGGTCACCATCCTCGGTCTGCAGGAGGAAGAAGAAAGCCCCACGCATCTTATGCATTACACCAGCTGTAACGCAACGCTTGCGCTCGGGATTTTCCATTGCGCCTTTGCGACGCGGTATAGGCACCCTGAAAGCATCTTGGTTCGAGTGTCGATAGGTGATATTGTCTTCCGCACATACAAGAACACCGCTCGGGCCATCGGCTCCACCAGGCACCTGAAAGAGCATCGATGATGTGCGGTCGACGGGATCAGCCCATTTTCGGACAACATGGTTGAGGCCAAGATCGAGCTCATAATATACTAGAAGTTTTTCAACTTCTTCGTACGCCCGACCCGTCGGATCCTGGTCAGACTCGGAATAGTCCACTTCAAGGGCAGCAAAGACGGGGTTCTCATACCCAGCATCTAGTGCAACGACTGAGTACACCAAAGTCTGTGGCTTGTGCGCTTCCAGCGGAGATGAGATCGTAAGCTCGGCCTGCGAGTTTCGATTCAGAACATAAACAAGCTTGTTCTTCTCCACCGACGCAATGAGACATGCTCTACCCTTAGGGTCGACCGCCAAATACTGGCCAGGAACGACGCGACGCACGCCCGACTTGCCGAACGTCTCAAGGTGAATCCGGTTGAACCGATTCTGTGAGGGTACATACTCGATGATGGTGATGCGTCCCGAGTCCGACCCAATTATTATGTAATCTATAAGCAGATCTCAGCACTGTTCGAGCCAACGAGCGTCCACTTCATCGACCGGGCCACGTCCCGCCTTCAAGGGAACTCGTTCGGCAGTGAAGGATCATGTTGCCCGAGAAGCTTGACGAATCACTAAAATGATCTTGGAATTTTCGCTGAGAGGAAACGTAAAAACATACCTTTGCTACTACCAGCTAGCCTGAAAGCAGCCAGTGTTCGGATTATGCCAAAGACATCTTGAGTGTATAGCGGAATGACCTTGCCCTGGGTAGGATCGGGTCGGTGAATAGTCAGCTTCGACCCGGACGCGGTGACAATCTGCTGCTCTTTCGTTCCCGCAAACTGGCCCAGAATAGCCTGAGTAATCGCGGTTGGCGGCTGGATTGTCAGGGAGTACATAAACATATGCGAAGTGGTAGCCATGATGGGCGACTAGGCGGTCGAGGCTCGACCGGACCGGGGAATCGAGGTGTGTTTACAATGTACTTGCGGCCAATTTGGGTGTCTTTATAATAAAAGTACTCCCATTGCTGCAGAGAGAGACAGCAAGTTAGAGGACACTCGAACACGAGGTATCCTCGTGAGGAGAGGTAAGGTAGAGAGCTGGTAAACTTGTGGTGCTGAGAACGCGAAGATGAAAAATTGCTGTGTGGAGCTTGAGCTGAGGTCAAGCGTGTGTTTGTCCTGTTTGACTCGTCGCGTGATCTGTAAGTCTGTGACCAGTGTCGGCGGGTGCTAGAGTGGCTACGGGCAATAATACGTGTAATCCCAGGACAGCTGCGTCCATGGGTTCAGGTTATGACGATGGGGTTCTGCCTGGTTCTGTCTGGGCTTTGCCTTTGACCATTAGTGTCGGAAACATATTGGCGCGCGATAACGACTAAGGTCGCTTTTTTTCCATTAGGTTGCAGACTTCTGCATTAGCATTCAATCTTGAACTTCTTCCCTTGAGTTCTCGTCCCTCTTTGCTTTTTCTGCTGGAACCCACTGGCTCTCATCCACCAGCTTGTGACGTGACCTGAGTTGCCTCGGACCACCCCCTCAACACACCCCTCACCCACCGCCAACACACAGCCTGTTAACCATGGCGGATGATACCGTGGCGGAGGAGTCGCCCATCACCTTCAATATCAAAGCTTCGAACGATGCAAAGTTTACGCTCACATTACCCGCCTCGACGCCAGTATCAGAGCTGAAGGAGAAGCTCTCTTCATCAGAATATGCCGACACCCCGGCGGAGCGCCAGCGCTTGATCTACTCGGGCCGGGTTCTGAAAGACAATGATACTTTAGCGACGTACAAGATCAAAGACGGGCACACCATCCATCTTGTAAAGAGCGCCGCCAGCAATCAACGTCCCGCTGCCGCTGCCGCTGCCACCCCGAGCAGCAGCACCCCAAACCCAACAAACACCGGAGTCCCAACGAATCTCGCCGCCGGCACAGGGAACAACCCTCTTGCTGCCTTAACCGGCGCGCGATATGCCGGGTTTGCTCAGCTTCCAGGCGCTGGTATGTTTGGCCCAGATGGCGGGGTAAGTGACCATTGATTGGAAACCACTTGGTCCTCCAATTATACGGGCTAGTCCGCTAACACAGTGACATCCATAGATGGGACCTCCTCCGGATGCCGAATCGATGTTGAATATGCTTGAGAACCCTCAAGTGCAGTCTCTGATGAATGAAGCCCTACAAAACCCGGCCATGATCGACATGATGATCCAACAGAACCCCCTGCTACGTGATAATCCCATGGCCCGTCAAATGCTGCAAAGTGAGGGGTTTCGCCGTATGATGACTGACCCTAACACGATGCGTCATATGATGCAGATGCAACGAGCAATGGGAGGATTTGGTGGCGGTAGTGCTTTCCCTGCCCCGGGAGTCACCAATACAACGCCCGAGGAAAATAGAACTGCGCAAACCAACAACAACAGCAACAATAATAATAATGCTGCCAATACCCTCCCAGGAGGTCTTTTCAACCCTTTTATGCCCCAGGGCCTTGGCGCTGGCAACCCATTCGCAGCTCTTTTTGGAGGGAACCAGGGAGGAAGCCAAGGAGGAAACCAGGCTGGTCAGACTGGCGCGGCGCAACCAGAGTCGGGAGGAGCAAATGAAACTGGTACCGCATCTGAGCAGAATAGACCGGCTCCTGGCTTCTTCAACCCCTTCAATCCCGGTGCGAATCCTTTCGACCCTGAGCAAAATCCCCTCCTCCGCAACCCTGCGTTGCTAGAACAGTTGATGCAGTCAATGGGAGGCCCTGCGGGCGGTGCTGCTAACCCTTTTGCATCACTGTTCGGTGGTCCTGGCTTTGGCAGCCCTGCCCCGCAGGACAACAGGCCTCCAGAAGAGAGATACGCGGACCAGCTGCGTCAGCTCAACGATATGGGCTTCTTTGAATTCGAACGAAACATTGAAGCTCTTCGCCGAGCAGGGGGCAGTGTACAAGGCGCGGTGGAATATCTGCTGAGCCATCCGTCTTAGTTTCAATCGTGCCATTTTTGAGGACGCGGGATATTTGACGGGTTTCTAGCGGTCACGATATCTCTTTGTGTTTCCTGGGATCGTAGCGTGTTGCTGATTGAAGAACCCTTGTGTAATAAACCTTTTTCGTTCATGGTCCCGTAGAATGCGCATATTTATATGTTGAACAATTTTACAACTCTAATAGTTACTTGAGTAGCGATGCTTACACGCCGTTGATAGCGGGATGGAGGCGGGTATGGGAGTCGTTGACGGAGAAGTTGGAGGATAGTCGAGGAATTTGAAACAATTTGACAAGGCCATTGCCCCTTCCTCAGCAGTATCCCCAAACAAAATGCCCTGCGTAGCCACTTCAACCAGAACCTCAGGTCTTTTCCTGAATGGCGTGCTAGCATGGTGAAGGGCGGCGTCGAGGACGCTGGGAAATAATCTACTCTACTAAACTCTACTAAGCTGTAGGACTTGATATATATTGTTGGTTTCGAAACAGATTGCTGTAGGGAAACAACGGACCGTGACAATGTCCGTTTTCCTTTAGATAAATTTGATTAGAATTGCGTTTTAAGTCAAGATTGACCTTTGAGGACAGTCTGAGCGTTAATCTTGATAGTTATCTGGATGTTCTCCTGTCCGTTTGTTGGCGTCTTCGGAAACCTGGAATGTGAGACGGACTCCCGAGTCGGCTTCGCCAAGTCTCGACCCCCTACGAACAAACAGCCTCAACGACTCGAACATCCCTTTGTCTTTTCCTAGTTTGAATTCCGTTCTTGACCTCCAGGCAATTAGTTGTCGCGTCCACTCGTTATACATCAAAAGCGTGCGCCTTCTCCTCTCATATCATCTTAGTATTCGAGTCGCATTTCTTGAGCTTCAAACTACTCACCCCTTCTATTCACGTCGCTTTCTGGCCGGTTCAGGAATCATTTCGACCACTTTCCCTTGCCTCCCAATACCATCTATTCACTTTTCAAGAGAAGCGTTATTGTCGTATCGTATTTGAATTTAGTTTGCACGCGCTTCTGCGGACCGAAATATTAGCCTTGACCCTTACTAGCCGCCACGTTGACTATACTTGACTACTTTGGATACTGGACTTTTCGCCTGCTCCATCTTGGGTTCTCGCCGACATGGGGCTGCGATGGCTAAGCTGCCCTCATATATGGTCGCTATGGATATTGTTCGCCTCATGTTCCTACGCGTTCTACTTGCCGGGTTCGTCATCTCGTCCTATACTACGTAGTTCACATACTGATTTGTTTCGTTCTGAGCAGGATACTCAGTCAAGCGATACAACGACGATGAATCGATTCCCCTCCTCGTCAACAAGATCTTCTCGGACCACACACAACTTCAATACGCTTACTTCGACCTACCGTTCGTATGCCCCCCCAGCGGACGAACACATGGCGGGTCACCATTTGGTGCTGGACAAAGCGTCTCGCAAAACCTGGGTGAGATCCTGCGCGGTGACCGAATCATGACCTCGGATTTTGAGCTCCATATGGGCAAAAACGTGGAATGCCAGGCACTGTGCACAGCGGAGGTCGGGCGCAAGGACGTGAAATGGGGCCGACAGCTTATCAGGGAAGGATACGTCGTAGAATGGATCGCCGACAACTTGCCTGGGGCAACAAGCTTCGTGACTGTGGACCGACGCCGAAAATATTATGCATCTGGGTTTAAGCTCGGCTACCAAGAGTTCTCCCCTATTGATGGGAAGCAGCGTTACTACATCAACAACCATTTCACCATCGTCATCCGCTGGCGCTCAGCACCGGAAGGTGGTAAAGTCGTTGTGGGGTTCGAAGTATTTCCGAAGAGTATTCGCGCCCAGGATCATGGAGCGGATGGGTGCCCTGAACACGTCCACGAGGAGCACGAAGGTCTGGAGTTATACATACCGCCAAATTTGGAACATCTCCGCCAGAAGTACCCGGGCTCGTCTTACCTCCCGGAAGATGATGACTATGATGACGGAGCTACTCTGAAGATCCCAATCACGTACTCGGTATATTTTAAAGAGGATAACTCAATTGAATGGTCAAACCGGTGGGATCTTTACTTTAGCAAACAAGATGACAGCTCAATGACGCACTGGTTGGCTGTCCTCAACTCGTTGACCATTTCCGGTGTGCTTGGTGTTGCGGTGTATGTCATCTGGACCAGAACCATCCAGGGAGACATAAAAGGCCGAGGTGATGGGACAATCGATGATCGGAAGGTTAGGAAAGCTGCGAAGGCAGAGGGTCTGTTGGACCAGACCTCGGACGTGGAAAGAGAGGCAGATATCGATTCTGATGATGATGGCATGGATGATATGAGCGGCTGGAAGCTCCTACATGCCGACGTGTTTCGGGTACCGAATTTCAGCGGTCTTCTTGCGCCGTTAGTTGGATCGGGAATGCAGCTTTTGTTCATGACGTCCGGATTGCTGCTTCTTAGCTGCTTGGGTATCCTGAACCCGAGCTACCGGGGTGGCTTTGTTAGTGTTGGTACTGGATTGTTTGTCTTCGCCGGTGTGTTTTCTGGTTACTTCTCTGGAAGCCTGTACAAGACATTCGGTGGGAAGAGCTGGCGCAAAAATATGCTGATAGTGGGTGCCATAATTTCCCTGGTCTTTGTTCCCTGCTTACGTACGACTAGACAGCTCTTCTCTTCCCCGGACTTATGTTCTGCCTCATCTTCATCCTCAATCTTTTCGTCTGGGCACAGGCATCTAGCACAGCAATCCCATTCGTTACACTTATTGGCATTGTTCTCCTTTGGCTGTTGATTCAGGTGCCTCTGGTGTACGCCGGTAGTTGGTATGGTTTCATGCGCGCCGAGCCATGGGAACACCCTACCAAGACATCCTCAACTCCGCGCCGGATCCCTCCACAGCCTTGGTACTTGCATAATGTCCAGCGCGCCATTATCACCGGCTTAGCTCCTTTCGCAGTCCTCTTTATTGAGCTTCTTTTCGTGTTTAAGAATCTGTGGCAGGACAAGAGTGGATACTATTACGTCTTCGGATTTTTGAGCGCCGTGACAACGATCCTAATGGTCACTGTTAGCGAGGTGACAGTCATCGCGACGTACAGTCAGCTCTGCGCTGAGGTAGGCACCTTAGACTAGGCCATAATCGAGAGGTCGAAACTGACGCAGTACTTTAGGACTACCAATGGTGGTGGCAGAGTTTCCTGACGGGCGGAAGCAGCGCCTTCTGGGTGTTCGCATACTGCATCTGGTACTACTATTTCCACCTGCACATTACGGGCTTTGTGTCCAGTCTGCTCTTCTTCAGCTATAGTTTTCTCGCCTGCGCTGTGTACGGCTTGTTAACAGGGACTGTTGGGTTCCTGACGGCGTATGCGTTCATCCGTCGGATTTATAGGTAAGCTATTCTGTTGAACTGCCCACCACAGAGAGCATCCATGCTGACAGAAACAGCTCGGTCAAGGTAGATTAACCAGGACTCAGCCTGATTCCTGAGTCAGGCGGCTTCATCCGAGACTGTTGCGGGACTCCCTTCGACATTGGGAAACTCAGTGGACGTTATATTCGGGCTTCCATGAGGGATTTTTATTATAGCAGAGGATGTGAATGTGGCTGGTGGTCACCAGATAGTGGAGTATATACTTTGAAACTTAGCGGGAGTCAAGCAGCGATCGATTCAGCTACTATATCTTTTTCTCTTTGGAATTCGATTTGACAAATATTTGACTTTTCCCACGGAATTCCGCGCGGATGCTTTTAACTAAAATAATAAACTAAAACTAAACTTAGTCCCCACGTGAGGTCGTAAGCATACTTTGCACTCCGGAAACGAGACCAGTGGACGCATGCGGGTCTGGCCACGATCACTGTTGGTTTGACGTCAGACCATTGTTAAGGAATGATTGATGCCCCTACTTTAGGATGCCAAATAATCCTGTTTCTAAGACAAATAGGAGACGAAGAGGAGGCCAGATATGCATACGCCGCGTCGTACGTACTATCATTCTGCGATCAAAAGGGAAAAGAGAAAAAAGTAATTACGAAGGCATGGATAGGGGATAGCCACATCAGCCCCCTCTATCTGAATCAAGCTATCAATTGAAGCAGTTCGAGCTTCGACCGTTAAAAGTTCACGAGACGGCAGCAGATCCCTTTGGACCCGGAGAGTTGAAACCGCTGCGGGATGTAGTCTAGTACTGGATTCCAGAAGCCTGACATAATCTCATCAATGAAGGTAAGATCAACGCTATGTCAACGCTATGTCAGAGATGGTGCAATCGTTTATGGAGCCAGTCGAGGCCATGGCTATGCAGTAGCCAATTCCATATCCAATGTCTCCCGTTAGGTATCCGTGCGTTCGCAGACGTCCCGAAACCCAGATCGAGTCATTCAGAAAGTATCAGACATTCGTAAGATCTGACGTCGCCACGGGCCAGTAGTAGTTTGTCTAAAGTAGCGACCGCGGTCCGAGTGTAGTACCCCTTGCGGCGGAAATTGTAAGGCCCACGCAAGGTGCAAGGTTCGGGGAGGATGGCGCGATTGGTGGCTGATTCTATGGCGGTGGTAGGACTGCGATTGCGTGCTCGGGACGTTGAATTGTGCCAGATTATGCACTCGTTGCTTTTCTCGGAACGGAGCCGGGAAGTTAATTATGACGCCGGGGCTGTGAGCTCTATGTAACTATATCCAGCTAGCTGCAGATTAGCTTCCAAGTATACTATGACCCGTCCATAAGGGTAATTGAGTTGAACCTGAACCTGGTGGTGACTGTAGAAGCACGAGTTCTAAGAGTCGAAATGTCGAGAACAGAATGTCGGTGTGCTCCGCTAGGCGATCAAGGCAATCATGATCATCCCTATTGCACTGAGCATTGCAGTGCTACAGGATGAAACGAGCGATCGGTGATCCTCCACGATCTTCAGGAGACCGGGCGCCGGTCCCCGGGATGAGGTGAAGAAAGCTGGAGATGTCGTGCTTGGCCTGTAGCGGGGACAGTGCAATGGTGCCATCGCCCCGCGATATCGACATTTAGAGGCGGTGATGGTCGAGACCGAAGAAGATAAGAATTCATCATGATTTGTTCGAAAATGATCATAATGACCTGTTGTCTTGAGGAAGAATGTGTTTCAGACAAGAATCATCACGATGGCTGGCGGTATTCCGACAGGAGGTTCGAGGATGCGAACGCCAAGCTTACGAACGGAGACGGGGCCGGCTAGCGGCAATCTTAGTCTGGGGTCTTTGCAACCACATTCGCGGCTCTTTTGTGCGTTCTTTCTGTTGCTAAATAGACAGGAAGAAGTAGAGAAATGATGACAAGACACCATTGAGGCAGAAAATGGGTGTATGAAGTCGAAAAGAGGCCTGTTGCGTGCAACGGCTGTATACCAAGAACCATAACCACTGTAAATACATGTATCAACGGCCCCTGATTGCCTCTTTTGTCTCCGCGCTAATGGTTCGCTTCTCCATCGTCCCCGTCATTCCCTCCAGACCAGCTTCCGCTATCGATGGCTTCGCATTCACCGCTCCTCGAGCAAACAAGAGTCATCACCATGTCAGGAGGCAAGAGACTGCTCAAACGTCCCTGCTCTGTTGGCAGTGGATCAGATTTCAAAGCATTGCTTACAATCACACCATCGGCGGAGACGATGGTTCCATTGTTGCGGTGACATACTCGCCGAAGATCTGGGTCGGCAAATCTTTTTCTTTTTCCTTTTTTTTGCCATTTTTCTTTTTCTTTCTACTGCTTATCATGGATCCGGGATCAATGATCTTGTGACATTGGATGTGAATTTCTGCTGCTTCTCCACATACGCTAACTTACTTATACCTCCGTCGCCTCCCCTCTCCCGCCTTTCGTCTTCCTTCTCTTCCTTTATACTCGTTTCTCTCCATCTCGTACTCAATAGCAGCCATCAGTTCATCACGAGAGAGACAAGCATCATGGCGGCCCGGAAGCCTAACATCCTCTATATCATGGCAGACCAGATGGCTGCACCCCTTCTGGCCTTCCACGACAAGCACTCGCCCATCAAAACACCGAACCTGAACAAACTGGCAGAAGAGGGCGTTGTCTTCGACTCGGCGTACTGCAACTCGCCACTATGCGCGCCTTCCCGGTTCGTCATGGTGACCGGTCAGTTACCGTCCAAGATCGGTGCATACGATAACGCCGCCGACTTGCCCGCCGATATTCCCACGTACGCTCATTACTTGCGCCGCGAAGGTTACCACACTGCACTTGCTGGCAAGATGCATTTCTGTGGTCCTGACCAGCTTCACGGCTATGAGCAGCGCCTGACTTCAGACATCTACCCCGGTGATTATGGCTGGTCAGTCAACTGGGACGAGCCGGTAAGTTATGCCCCGAAATGGACTAGGGGAAGTCTGGAAAAATTGACTGGATTAGGATGTGCGTCTCGATTATTACCACAACATGTCCTCAGTCATGGATGCTGGCCCCGTTGTGCGCACCAACCAGCTCGACTTCGACGAGGAGGTCATCTATAAGTCCAAGCAGTACCTCTACGACCATGTGCGCCAACGCACCGACCAGCCCTTCTGCTTGACTGTCTCCATGACCCACCCTCATGATCCTTATGCTATGACCAAGGAGTTCTGGGATCTGTACGAGGATGTTGAGATTCCGCTGCCCAAGCACGCAGCCATCCCTCATGACCAGCAGGACCCTCACTCCCAGCGCATCCTCAAGTGCATTGACTTGTGGGGCAAGGAGCTGCCAGAGGAGCGCATCAAGGCCGCGCGTCGCGCTTACTACGCGGCCTGCACATATGTTGACACCAATGTCGGCAAGCTCCTCAAGGTGCTCGACGAGACCGGTTTGCGCGACGACACCATCATCGTCTTCACCGGCGATCACGGTGACATGCTTGGCGAACGCGGTCTCTGGTATAAGATGGCCTGGTTCGAGAACTCGGCTCGCGTGCCTTTCATCGTCAACGCACCCAACCGGTTTGCTCCGGCCCGCATCTCGCAGAACGTCTCGACCATGGATATCCTGCCGACCTTCGCCGAACTGGTTGGTGCGCCACTAGTCAAAGAACTCCCCTTGGACGGAGTCTCCTTGGTACCGTACTTGACCGGTGAAGACGGCGTCAAGACCGACACCGTGCTGGGCGAGTACATGGGTGAGGGCACTCAGTCCCCCGTCGTGATGATCCGCCGCGGCCGCTGGAAGTTCGTCTACTCTCTCATCGACCCGCCCATGCTCTTCGACGTCCAGAACGACCCGCTGGAAAAGGTCAATCTCGTTGCCGGTCTCCCTGACCCGTCAAGGGCAGCCGCAGCGGACGCCAAAGCAGCAGCAGCCACTGCTTTCAACAAAGTTGCACCCGCAACACTTCCAACCCCTGCTGAGTCTCCGCGCGCAACACCCCTTGGCCACCGCAACGCAGCTCAGGACTACCCGTTCCCAAGCCCAACACCCCCGCGCACTCCTAGCCCAGGCAAGCCATCCAATACCACCGTCCCCGAGACTACGGACCCAACCAAGCTCCTCGCCTACTTCACGGAGGAGGTTCACTCCCTCTGGGATTTGGAGAGCATTCGGCAGGATGTCCTGCGCTCGCAGCGCCGCCGCCGCCTCGTCTACTCCGCGCTAATTAAGGGCACCCCTCATTTCTGGGACTGGGAGCACCGCGTTGACCCCAGCACGCAATATGTCCGCAACCAGGGCAAGGGCGTGCTAGACGATGTGGAATTCATCTCGCGCTGGCCGAGAGTCCTGCAACAGGCTGCTCAGGCTCAGGGCGTGAAGGCTTAAGCCACCTATTCTCTGATCTTCCTATTTATTTCCTATTTGGGAAAAGTGCTTTTTTTCTCTCATCTTCCGTCGGCGTTTGAGCGAGGCGCTATACCCAGCATTATCATTTATTGACGTTGTCAGCCGTGCATAGCTTTCATCCTTAATTTACTGCACTGCCTTACCGAAGAGTCCTGTTTGACTTTTTGAGTCCTTTTGCTCGCGCTTAGCGATAATGTTGCTGTCATTCTGTGAATGCTTATTTGCATTGAAAATCTTCGTCTTGCGCACTACCTTTTATTTGGGTCTCTGTACATAGAACTGAACTGGATCTGAATATTGTCTTCTGGATCTGAATTGAATCAAGCTGGAAACTGAAATGTACTTAATGATCTGTACGCGTTTTAACCAGAATGGAAATAAGTTATTGCTTTGATTATTCTCAGTAATAAAAAAGTATGAACGCCATGCGGTCCATGGACATCGGCCACACGCCCCATCGGGTTCCAAGGTTCACGAAGTAAAGTTGCCGCTGTCTTCAGGCGCCACCCGGCGCATCTTCCTTCCATCTACGCCCCTCTGGCCTGCATTACCTACTCATCAAAGCTACCGTCAAGCGGCGTCCCATTGGAGAAGTCAACCTAACTCCCAATCTGATATCTCACCGTCTCTTTGAAGGCACTGGACATATACTTAACAGATACCACGAATCGTTTCAAGAAGTCCGCACCGCCAACGACGAACGTGAACGCGGCGAACCATGTTTCGGTCGAGGGAACGTAAATCTTGCATCATCATATCATCACATGTCTTTTGAGGTAAAGCATGAAGCCGTCTTAGTGCTCTTAGCCTCGCTCGTATGAGGATCTTCGCTATTATGTGGAAGCCCGGCCCGTGCCGGTGTGGGCTGCAGGAGCCAGCGAACGGGGCCGCGGCGTCATGTATGCAAGTAGATAGCGGATACTACGGCCTCCGTCCACAGTGAAGGATGAATGATCAGATACCTTGAGATGAGAGTTACTATATGCGAAGATGTATCCTGCTTCGTCGGATAAGCGTTACGCTACTGATTCATTGATTGATTCGGGCTATTCCTCTCCACGGCATCATCTCCGGTTTCCTCATTGCCACTGAACCTGCAACTCTTCTTGCTGTTTCTGGATATGATATAGGACCAAGGGGATTGGCCTTGTGGCTGCAACTACGGGTGTAGCGGGGTAGCTCATATGGAGGTTCATGGTTGGAAAATGGGAGAAAGCTGACAGGAAGTAGGGTTAGGGGAGGCGAAAGGCCTGGTAACAGCCCGAAGTGGGAGAATGCAGGAGATCTGTGGAAAAAAAATCGGTATATTTTCAGGACTCTACGATAATTTGCTTCAATAGAAAAGACAACCCAGTCAAGGGTTTATGTAGTATATATACTCATGTCCAGTAGGTAAGGTTTGCTCCTCTTTAGAAGCGAAGCAAAGCAATACTGACAAAATTAGGAAATAGATGAACACAAAAGTGGAATCCATATCGTACCTAGCTAAATCATGAACAAGAAATGGGCTAACATGGTAAATCAATCAAGACAGTCATCGTCACACACCGCACCTGGTTAGCTTAAATGAGCAGGCTAACCAATTAGCACAGAGTTCAATCGTATCCCAGCCAAGAGTAATAAAACCACATTACTTTAAAATTTCGTGTGTATCACTGGTCTACCCGGCCAGTGCAACATGAAGAATGTTCACCAGAAGCCGACTAATCCATCGGATAAGCAGGTGCTTTGACCAAGACGTTCATTGGCCCGCGCCCGCGCACTTCAGCCGTAACAAACGCCGCAAGTCGGATGCGTCCTGATCCTGAGCCTGGCCCTGATGCTGCTCCTGGAGCCGCCGGCGTCACCGAGCCGCGACGGGAGCCATCATTACCCATAGGTGCTGGTGTAGGTCCCGGCCCGGAGCCAGTTTGTGGTGGTCCCTGTCCCGGTTTTCGGCCCATAATGTTGCTGAACACCGAGCGCATGCGCTGTTCACGGGCTGGACCGCTATCGTGAGCGCTGGGGTTCGTAGATGCAAGCTGTGAATCGCGATCGTTATCGGCGTTGCCGGGGCCGTCTTCGTGGGGGCTGCGGTTGGAGGGTAACTCGATGGAGGTTTGGGTGTCAGAAGGGCTGGCGACGTTGGTGAGGGGGGGAAGAACACCGGATTCTATTTTCATCGTTGCCTCGTGGATCGGTGAGCCTGGTGGAATGTACTCGACGCAGATATCTCGGGACTCGAGAGGGATCTTTTCGGCGATACCGACGGCGTTTTCCACGATCATGCGGGCTCCATTGTCTATCCCTGGAGGAGGGGGATTCTGGAGATAACTGACAAGGGTTGCGACGAGGTTATCCACTAGACGATTGATAAGTCCAGACCGGTATTCGTCTGCTGCGGGGCCTTGAAGAGAGTCGCCTAGACCGTCGAGCGTTGTGCGGCGCCAGTTGGAGATGCGGGCGATGGAGTTCTCTTTATCTTCGTCTGTCGCAATATTTGTATGTTGTCTGCGCAATGTCATTTCAATAGATTTCAGTTGCTGACTGAAGCCTGGCTCAAGGGCCGGATGAAAGTAACGCTCAAAGACCTCGTCTACCAACCAGCGGCTCATCACAGAGCGGCCAATGGCCGTCATTTCCTTTGTGCCCGTGGCCGCAGCATCCTCGTTGACAAACCCGGAAAGCCAAGTGGGGAGTGTTTTCCAGTCTTTGCGGATAGAAAATGCAAGGTCCTTGATGGCGCCGTCAAGACGGCCAAACCGGTTGGCGTACTCGTTGTCGTCGAGAACGGTTCGGGAAACGGCCATACGCTGGTGAGCAACGGTGTTTTGTAACTGCTGGACCTGGGCATCTCGTTCAAAATAGTACCGTTTTACCTTGGAGTACTTGGCCTCTGCAAAATTGTCAGATCGCTCAACCCGGCGTTTCTTGACAAGAAGACTTACGCAGTTCGTCATACTTCTGGAGTATCGTACGGACGTCAGCCTCACTTAGATCATCGCGATTCCGATCTTTTGATGTTGGCGTAGCGCGCCCCGGGTCAAGCGAAGCCTGTTGTTGGCCCGCGTTATTTTGGCTCGAGACCTGCTGCTGGGCTGGGTTTTGCGAATTGCTGCCGGAAGGTCGGTCTGACATTGCCGGGAGCTGCGTGACCGAAGATGTTTCGCTTCTAGGAAATTGGTACGGTGATGGCGGCTCGAGAGACTGTCGAGAAGGCGGGCGGGGGTCCAATTGGTTCGCTCCCGGAGTCAATTCTGCACCGTGCCTGGAATTGTCGACAGAAGACTGGCGATAGAGTTCGTCGGCGAGACGAGGATCTGTATTGGACCGAGGAAGAGGGGAGGTACGTGGCGAACGGGTGTGAGGGGCGAGTGCGGGATCAGGGGCACGAGCTGAGTTCTGTTGTGGCATGGATGGAGTTCGATATTCAGTCTCGGGAGCGTCTACCGCATACTCTCTAGACCAATCCAACGACGAGCGCGATTGTTGCGGCAGCTGCGGCGACTGCTGCTGCTGGTGGGGCTGGTGTTGCGGCTGAGAGCGTCGGGTGGGTAGCTTCACAGATCGGTTGCGTTCCAACAAACTGGGCTGGTCCCGAACGGACGTGGATGAGGCCGACGAATGGAAAGAAAAGAAACTCCGTTTAGACCGGCGAGGTTCCTGATCGTCTAGCTTGTCAGTAGGAGATGAGGGCCCGGACTGGTCGGAGACGTCAGCATCGATTCCATCGAAAGACTGCGGTGGCGCGAGGTGAGGGGAAGGACTGGGGCTGTTTGTGACTACCGTGATCGTGGAGTGGGAGTTGGAGAGCGTGGAAACGTCTGGCGGTGTACGGAGACGTTGGGTGTGAGACCGCTGCAAGCCGGAGCGGGCTGGATTGCGAGGAGGAGGAGCTTGACGAGCGCCCCAAGAATAGGGAGATTGCGTCTGCGATTGCGGTTGCGAGAAAGTGTTGGAATGGTGTGACTGAGATTGAGACTGGGGATGGGGCGGAAATTGCTGCGGAGTGGAGATGGGGAAGTGGTGTTGTTGGTGGTGATGGTGATTACCGCTGCTATCGTCACTGTCGAAGGGAGGAGCGGCGGACGAGGATGACGAAGGAGGATAAGGAGGAAGATGCTCGTCCGACTGGAACGCAGGAGAAGAGATGGACGGCTTCGATTTCTCTTTCCTGCGGAAGAGGGGCATGGAGAGATGGAGGGCCCGGTTAGGGGCAGGAAGGAGGGGGATTAGATATGTGAGAAGGTGAAGATGAAAGAGTCGCCGAGTTCAAAATACCAATACTAATAATACCGAGTACGAACAGTGGAGGAACACCAAGTGGGACAGTAACGGTGATTGGGCGCAAACACGAGGCTGTGCGAAGAAGAAGAATTATTCTCTGCCTCGAAGGCGACGAGAGTGTGCGGTGGCATATTATTAGCAGGACGATCTAGTAGTGATAGTCGGCAGCTGAGCTGAGGAGGGGAAATGACGGCGTAGAGGCTAAGAGAGGACCAGTGCTAATAATAGGCCGAGTAAGAACCAGGACAAGATAGAGCTAAGTATATCAATAAAGAACCCGTCCTGCCGCTATCCAACGCGCTGCGACCGTTAAACACCTAGTTCGTTGATATCTACGCCTGACAGATTTAACAAACCCCGTGCGTCTTGCCTGTCCTGCCCTGCAGCGAGTGCGTTTCATTCTTGTAGTGTGGATGCGTATGCTTTGCCCGATGCGACTTGGTTGTATGCGAGCGAACGTGTCTGCCAGCTATTAGTTGGTCTCCATTCGTTACGAGGAGATGAGAAACATACTGCGTATATCTTTCCACCATTGCCTGATCCATTTCACGCAGGCTTTTTAGGGCCAGCTTAATATCGCTCAAGAGCTGATCGCACCGGCTCATGGAAAAGTCCTCACGTACCACCACGCGCATCAACTTCATGTTGTTACTGTTCGGCGCCATGGTGTAAGCCGGCACAATCCAGCCTCGCTCGCGCAGCTGGTGCGCGATCGCGAATTCATCGAATGTCTCGTGCCCCCGGTCTGCAGGGAGGCGAAAAGCAACTAGAGGCAGTCCCCGACCGCGGCGCTGGCTCATGATAATAAAGCCGAGCTGTTCGAGCTGGTCGGCTAGATAATCCGCGATGCGGGTGATGTTCACCATGACCGAGCGGTATCCTCGCTTGCCCAGCCGAATCATCTGGTAGTACTGGCCGATGACATGTGAAGCGCCCTTAGAGAAGTTTAGCGTGAAACTGGCTTGCTCAGCGCCGAGATAGTTGATGTTGAAGATGAGCTCCTTGGGTAGGAACTCAGGCGATCGCCAGACGACCCATCCAACACCGGGGTAAACCAGGCCGTACTTGTGGCCGGAGACGTTGATCGAGACGACCTTCTCCAGACGGAAGTCCCATTGCAGGGTCGGGTGGATGAAGGGGGCAACGAAGCCACCGCTAGCGGCATCGACGTGTATTGGGCAGTCCAGGCCGCGCTCGACCAAGAGGTCGTTGATCGCCTTGACGTCCTCGTATTCTCCGGTGTATGTTGTGCCCAAAATGGCGCAGATACCGATGGTATTCTCGTCGACAAGGTCCACCGCCTGCTGAGGATCAATAACGTAGCGCTCCTCCGTGCAATAAACATATCGCTCCTCGACATCAAAATAGCGGGCTGCCTTCTCCCAACAGACCTGAACAGCGCTGTTCATGACGATATTGGGCCGCGAGTAGTCCTTCCCTTCTGCCTTGCGCTTGTTCTGCCATCGTTTCTTCATCGCCAGAGTGCCCAGCATGATCGCCTCTGACGAGCCGACGGTGGAGGTTCCCATCGGGTGGTCAGTGTCACTGTCCGTAGGAGCATTGAATAAACGGGCAATCATATTGACGCATCGGTTCTGAATCTCGGCGGACTGAGGGTACTCTTCATAGTCGATAAAGTTCTTGCTGAACGATTCGGCCATGAGTTTCTCGGCCTCATCTTCCTGTTTTGCTATAAGCGCAGTCTAAAAAGTCACATAAACCCCACGTACCATGTAAGTAGTGACAAAACTCGCCAAACTGAGCAAGCGTTAGCACCAGTATGTATTGTTTGACTTTGAGGGCCATACTTCAGCATCGGGTTACCATCCAAGCTCAGCTCATCCTTAATCATACGATAAGCCACCTCACGGGGCATCTCACGATCCGGCATCTCGGTGTGAGGCAGCTGCTGGGTTGCAAAACGCGAACCATAGACGGTAGCCGAGTAATCATCCTCTTCAACGGTGTCGAGCTTTATTGAATCGACGCGGTTGACGACAGGCTCGAAGTCGTCGTCTTTCTTGATTGATGCGAGATGAACCATGGTCGTAACTCGAATGTAGAACTAAAACTGTGTGATAGTAAACGAAGAAGCAGTACTATATATAACTAGATATATTAGTATAAGAGATGAGATGACAAGATGAGAAGTCAGAGGCTGGGTCTCCAGGTCCTCAGTGTTGTTATAACCGCCACGCTACCCCTGGTGCCGCATCATAAGTTTAGACGACACGGAGGGGCAGTCCGAGCCAAGCAGCTAACAAATCGCCCTTGGAACCTCGTGCGTGGCCTTCAGCTGGAAACAGGCTGAATAATTATTGTTTCAGCCGGGTATCCCCGCAATAGAGGTAACATTATGGCAGTTGAGCCCGGCCAGCGAATAGCTGGGAAGAAAGCTTAGAGAAAGCTTGGCTGGTGTGGTGGGTTCGCAAAAAATAGCACGGAACCAGGACCCACGAGGAGGCAGCAATAGTATGGTCATTGGAAGTTTGGTCAACTGGGATAGCTGGGAGATAGAGCAGGTTATGTACTATGAAGACTCCGCAACATGGAGCCAAGTGGAGAGCAGATCAGAGACGGTGAAGCGATGATGATGTGGCGGTCGCTTTAATCTGGAAAAATACTTTGTGGAATAGTAATATAGATCTGAAGCTCGTAACATTGATATCTTAAAGAGCGAAAAGTCCAGTACAGACAGGTAAAGACTCTCAACGCGTTAATCCAACGAACAGGAGCAAGTGCCATTATCCATCATATCATACAGTTGGGTCTAGACTTGATCACCATTATTTCTTTTGTTGCAGCACTTTCACCTCGCGGCGTAATCGGGTATCAGCAAATGCGGGGCTCGAATCCTCCCAGTTCCCCGCCAAACACCCTCCCAATACACCGTCCACTCGACAAACCGGGTGGATGGAGCAATCTGAAATAACAAACCAAAAACAGAATAAGAATACTAGAAAAAAGGAATTAGATAGTTGTAGCAGCTCAGGTTCCCTTAACCTTGCGCTTGAGCCAACCAAAGAAGCCGCTCTTTCGCTTGTCGGCCTTAGAGGTCTCCGGTTGAGCAGCAGGGGTTTGCTCCGTGGTGGTTTTGCTCTCTTCGGGCTTCGCGGCGCCATCCGATTGCGCTTTGTCAGCAGTTTGTGGCTGAGCCTTGGCCTGTTGCGACTTCTGGGTCGCAGCACGCGCCGCAGCTGCGCTCTCGCTGAGTCCCGAAGGCTTCTCAGGTTGAGTCTGGGTGGAAGCAGCCGGCTTGTCAGCAGCGCTAGAGGTGGCCCCAGTGGCTTCGCTGACAACAGGTGCCGCATGGGCCTTTTCCGGTGGTGTGACGGCAGCCGGGGGCTTGGTCACTTCAGGGGTCTCCAGCTTGGACTTGGAAGGTTCCTCAACCTTCTGCTTGTTATCCACAGTCGGCGCAGCGGTTGCAGCTGCAGCGGCCGCTGTGGGCTTTGACACTGCAGGCTCCTGCTGGGCTGAGGGGACTGTCTTGGATTCTTCCTCGCCAGTAGTACCAACAGTGGCAGCAGGGCCTGTTGTGGCATCAGCGGTAGTCTTGTCGACTACAGATGGCTCCTTCTGGGCCGATGGCGTCTCCTTGGGCTCTTCTACCGTGGCGGGTGCCTCCGAGGTGCCGGCGCCTACAGCCACAGCTGCAGCTGTGGGCTGAGTGACCGCAGGCTCATCCGTCTTGGGGAGAGTCTTCGCTTCCTCCTTGGCGTTCTCGGTGGTAGAATAAACAGTAGTAGTTTTGTGAGTGGTAGTCAGAGGCTTTTCCTCGGCCGGTGCGTCCTGACTCTTGGCAGGTTCTGGAGCCTTCGCGTCAGAAGGAATTGTCTCTTTCTGGGCAGTAGGAAGTTCGGAGGTAGCAATAGCCTCCGCAGCTTTAGGCTTCTCCGGGGTCTCAAACGCGGGAGTAGCCTCCTTGTTGTTAACAACGTTGCTGCTTACGACGGAAAGCCCAGGAGTTTCGAAGTCCGCCAATGGCTTATCGGCCGGGTGCGCACCAAGACCAGGCACCATCTGTGGCGGCACCTTGCCTGCTTCGCTCGGCAAGTCAGTTGCATTGCCAACGTTCTCGCTTTGGACTGGTGTTTCGGCTGCTGTAGGTTCGGCCACAGATTCGTCTTCGAATTTTGCGATTTTCGCGGGCTTATGCTCCTTCTCAGTGAAAATGGGAGTTTCCAGAGGTCTCTTGGCGTTCGTTTCCTCGTGGCTCTCCGACTCCTTGAGTCTTTCGGGGAGGGTAGTTGTCGCAGCAACAATTTCGGGATTGGTGAGCGGAGCAGTCGCGGTCTCAGTCTCGGTCTCGGTCGTCACCTTAGGTTCTTCAGCCGTTGTCTCGGGCGCGACTGCTACAGAGCAGGTGTCAGTAAGTCGTGTAACAAGAACAGCCTGGGGCTTGCGAGCTCTCCCATACCAGTCTCTTTCACCTCATCCTCCTTTGCCTCAGTTTTCGGTACCGCTTCCACCGCCTCCTCTATCGGAGCATCTTTCGCGGCGGGGACTGGAACTTCGTCTTTGTTCTCAGCGGCGGCGGCAGCAATCGGTGGGGCTTCTGGCGCAGGAGCAGCGGTCTCGGTGGTGGTCTCCGGGGTAGCGGTAGCAAGGGTGGAAATGGGCGCCTCAGCCGTTTCTGTAGGAGCTTGCTCAACTTCGGTTTCGCTCTTTGCGACGTTCTCTTCAACGGACGTGTCGGGAACGCTGCAAAGAAAAAAGCAAAAATCCAAAATCAGCCAATTTCAATTCCGGCGCGACGACTGCGATGACGCAAACACACAAACAACGAAGTTCGCGCGAAATTAAAATATTGTACACAGGTGTGACTTACGCAGCAGCCACAGGCTCGGCGGCCTTGTTGGTCGCGGCAGCAGCAGTAGCGGTAGAGCCGCTCTTCTTTCCCTTCTTTCCTTTGCCTCCCTTCTTGGCCATTGTGATGATGGATAGTCAATGAGACTGGTTGTGCGGGAAGTGGGTTAGTCACGGGCCACAAAGCGACAAACAGGACGACGTGATCGCTCAGAAGCAAAGTCAGGCGTTGCACTTACTGCAAAAGATAGTGGTGTGTTGATGATAAAAGCGCGCACGTCGGTGTGCCAGAGAGCGAATTGTTGGAAGGCAGGTGGACTGAAGTTAGGGGCGGGCTGGTATGGGACTGAAGTCTGATCTGGTTCTTTCCGACTCCCCAAAAGGGCAACCCACTCGGCGAACGTTAATCCGGACGTTGCAAGCTGGCCTCTACAGTACGTGCCTAGGTTGGTCTGAGTCTGACACTGCCGGCGCGACAATCACGAGATTAGTTGTTTTGTTTTTGCTTTGCAACGTAGGTCGAGCAAGTTGCATAATCCATGCAAAGAGAGCACTTCTGGCTGTCGTGTTCAGGAGCATTGCTCATTCCAGGAAGAGTGAGAATCGGCAGATGAGAGACTGAGGAGACACGAGTCCTAATATTCTGATTCTCCTGCTTTCAGACGCCGTTCCCTCCAAAGTGCGACGGATGCGTTCTCTTTGTCCTGCCCATAAAGCACCTAGCTGCGCCCGCGCCTTGTTTCCGGCGATCGGTCGCGTGCCTCCATAATTGGAGCCATAGTGAACAATCAGCCTGAGTATCTGGACTCGCAGCTTGTTTGTTTGCTACTTATGTTCCTTATTCTTGAGTATCGACTAATGTCTTCTGCATAGCTAGATGCAGATAGATTATTTACTCCAGAATCTTAATTTAGCCATGATTTCTTGCAGCTTGCAGTGCTAGCTCGCCCCAGTCAAGCCACTCCGGTTGAGATAGACCAGCATCTGGCCCGTGGACCACCAGACTACAAGATACAAAGCGCTGGAGATACATAAAGCGATGACATAGTCGATACCTTGAGATATAGGGGCGGCGACCATCTAATTGGCAGTATTCTAAGCGATATTGTTGTTCTTTCGCTCATTAGCAGTATGGACCTGTCATTCCAATGACATCACTCCTATATCGAACAACGGCTTCAGCTATATCTGGCGGTAAAGAATAAAACTATGACATACTCTTTTAAATAGAGACCAAAACAAAGACGCCGAATATGGGCCTGCACAATGGCAAGTACCAAATCCGTTTTCTACTTGAGATTAGTATAGCGGTTTTTCGTGCCTTCAGTTTTATGCTTCAGAATATATTTTGGACCAACACAAGTGCCACACAAGTGCCGTTCTCATAAGAACCAGTCTATAGTCCAGACACCTACTCTGAGTAATTTGCGGGTACGTATACTAGCTGTATAAACTCGGTAAAGTTACCTATTCTCCATTGCTGAAGTGACCATTCACCAATTCGCGCCTTATAAGCGTCTTTTAGTTCCCACATATTGCGGTGCATCAAGTCCACCGTGTTTATCGAAACCTTTCAAATTCCTACCGCAACCAGTCGGATCTTAAGAAAAAATGCCGATGGTGGGCTAGGCTCCAGCCCTTTAGCATCTGGAAACAAAATAATACGTCATTAATGAAACCGAGTCCCAGAAGAGAACAATGAAAATGACGGTGACGATAGTGAAGTCGGTGGCTTTAGGCGTGAGTCGGTCTCTCACGGAACAAGCGTGCCGGACGGTGGAGCGACACCTGGCTTCCCATTCTACCATTGGACTTACCTTTGGACCTGGTGTTATTGCCACATTGTGGCAAATACGCTTACTTTGGAAGACGGTATCTTAGAACACGTTGTAGGGCCCGGCTAAAGGACGAAGAAGGGGGTTCTTCGAACCTTGAGATGCTTTGACCATCTGTCATCTGCCATCTACTCTATCGGTCCATCGTTCCTGGTGACAATCGGTCATTTGCGACCACTAGCCTCGCTCTTTAGCCTCGCCAAGAGCGACGGCGTGCGACGGCTCCCCTTCTTTCGACTGGAGGAGGGGTTACGGTGGCTCGTCGATCGAGAGGCTTAGCTGCCCTTCTGGAAACATTCGCTGCATCTCCAAAATCCATCGAAGGCAGCAAGAATGATGATGCTGATGATAGTGATGACGATACTTGGTTGCCAATTCCGGCCAAAAGGGGCTTTGCCAGGCACCGGACTGTGTAGAGTAGGTTGGCAGCCCTAATGAGTGCGACCACGGTTAGACTCTGGAGAAGCGAAGTGGCTGTTCCTGTGGATTTTGATGTAACCCAGCAGCGCCGCTTTAATTTGCTGAGATTGTAGTATCCAAGATCTCTAGGATGCCATTGAGAGGCATTTGAATCTTGGAATCTGAAGTCTTTCTCTCCACGTCGCAATGCAGACAGATGTGGCTTTTTGCTGACCTGGCTCTGGCCTTGGAGTGCATGAATCTTGCAGCAGGCTCCCAGGTTTGCCTTCACCGGTTTCAGCCGGGCCATCGCGGGTTCCCGATCAGCGAGGGTGACGACGATAAGTCTCTGACAGTTTTACTCCATACAGTTTTGATCAGGTCAAATGTGGGCGGCGGGTTAAACGGTGTTAAGTCGGATGTAAATGCTGGATGCCAATCACAGTCTCGACCTTGTTCCCCATATTCTCCATCGGGGGCAGCTCCATTGGCTTGTATAATTAATCCCCAACAGACCCAGCCTCGCTTTCACTGATTGAGTCTGATCCCAATCATTCCATACTATTTATTGATCGGTGTGGGGGTGAATATTCGATAATAATACCGATTATTGCACAAATCAACAGATTCCTCTGGGCTCGACCCGGTCTGCTAGATTGCGCTTCTTTCCTTGGTGTTCTCTCCGTCTTCTTTCCACCTTCCCTCTCTTTACCTCAACTTCCACTCCTCCTCCGCCCTACCACCACTGGGTCCATGTCCTCTGCGAACGATGGTACTAAGGTCTTCTCGGATCCTCGATTGTCGTCTGTGCTCGCACATCGTCTGTCCCAATCCCCTTGCTGGGAGGGTCTCCGCCGCTGTGACGTACAGCTCAACGAGGACGCTCCTCGACTCCGAACCGAATTGCTGAACCGTCCCTGCCGTCCCCTTCCTCAGTCGTGATCAATTTCGCAAAAATGAGTGTCCGAGAGAAATTACGGAAGCTGCTGGGGAGGAACCGATGTAAACCGTCCGATTCGGGGATCAAGATCGTGTACTACAGACGTGGCGAGATTCCCCCATCAAAGTTCAAGGGCCCGTTCGATAAGGATCACCAGAAACGACTGGCTGCGTGGTCATTCGAGAAAGCCCAACAAGGTCGTCCACGCTCCCCCGATCTGTGCCTCTCACCTTGCACCACCCTGCCGGACTATCCTCCCTCTCGGGAAGTTACCGACGGGGCTCTAGGCCAGGCCCGGCCCAGGATACCTGGGGTGGACTTTTCTAATGAAGGTTTGTGCCGATTCGGTCGAAGCCTCTTGTGGCCTGATCATGTATCTCAAGGCTTCTGTTGAGTCCAATGTGCTAACCAATCACCAGCGACCCCGGCGGCCTACCATGACGAATTCATCCAAGATCGACAGGCTACTGCATCCTTGTCTTCCACCACCGCCGTTGATCCAGAAAGCTTCAGCGACTCAACAATGACGCTCTTCCTCGACCCTCTCGACGACGACTCGGCGACTAAGGCCAAAGCGCCAATCCGCAGCACCTCGCCAGTTGTACGATCGGGCGCCACGCCGACTCTTCCAGGGAAGGGAACACCCACACCATTCGCCCCCAGCGATCTATCACAAGCGTTGAACGCTGTACAGATCTGTTCATAGATTTACCTTGCCATTTTGACACCCCCTTCTGAGAAGACCTTTATGCCCGTCACGGCCACCATCTCGACCTAGTCCAATGATTTATTCTTCACCCTCTTAAAAGGACTAACCTTTAGTCGGTGGGAAGGATTTCCGACAGCAGTAATCGGTGCCTGGCGTCGTGCTCAACGTCCAATGTTTCGAGGAAACAACCGACATCCAAGCAGCGCTTGTGGTTACTTTCTTTCTTTCGTGCTTTCTTCGTCCGTTCTTGCAGCGAGTTTGCATTCAGCGTTGAAACTGAGATTTTATGAACGCTTACGAATAGAATTATCCGAGCCAGCTAGATCAGAGCATAGCTGGGGGCCGAGGTATCCTGTACTGTGGCTGATTGGTTAGACGATAATAAAAAACCAACTGGAAACATCAGTGCGACAATGCGCTAAGCCGATTAAAGAAAGTGTATACATGCAGTTCTAAAAGCTGGGCAAGTTCCCACTAGGATTTCTTGCAAGAGTTATAGCAGTGTTTGAGATTCGGGATCTGTTTCAGTAGGCGCCACTAGGCACAGGCTGCCATGAAACGCATATCCTGGATCATTCACCAATTGTAACCAGACACTATTGTCGAAGAGACTTGAAACTCTCTAACATCTCATTTGGGAATTAGATTGTCGGTTTAAAAGTATCCGTGCTAGAAGCGTCCAACTGACTTCGCACGGGCTCGGATTCTCGGAATAGGCCTCAGGCCTATTGTCTCTAGTCAGAGAAGACTCCAGCTCTCACATTCTCCACCAGTACCGTCCTCATCCAAACACCAACACTAGCACCACCGAGATCTCACGCATGGATTCATCGAATTGTTACTGCCTTGGAGCAGGTAAGGAAGTCATTGACGGAATCTCCGGTCCTTCAGATTTAGGTTGCCAACGCTTACTCGGTCCTGGGAATATCGGCTTCACACTGCAGACGCCATCGCGAACCATTTCAGAAGGAAACTCCAGGTCGCTACACCAGTTTGGCGGGCAATACTATGCAGCAAATCAAATCGCCACCGAGGTTATAGTGTATTAATGAGACGTGATGCTTCGAGCTAAGAGGGTTGTAGTGGACAATGAACGCGGAGACACCAATATTGGGCGAAGTACTGTAAGCTTCAGGCTTTAGCTTCGTGAAGGGAGCTAGCTGTTCGCATGTGATTAGGCATACAATAGCCATCGTTACTGGGTTGGAATGTTCTCTCCCTGACTGCGAAAGAAACTGGGTGATACGTCCTTTTGTCGACTCTCTACTCCATACTCTTAATTGGATGATCAGACTCAACGTCCAATCTCATCCACCTTGAGCCGGTTAGGGGACGTTCTGGCCTAGGTAAGGCTGCGTTGATCCTTTAAGATCTTCGTGCATATCTTATGGCCTAGACCCCGAGAGCACCACCAGTTTCAGGAAGCTGGTCTTCATGCCTGCATTGCATGAATCACATACTACAGGTACTTCTTTCTTTGCGGGTCCCAATCTTGAAGCTGACCCAACCGCATGGCACCGAGATCGTGCATCGACAGCTTTCCCGGAATGGATATCCCAGGCAGATGAAGATCATTTCCTAGGAGCCTCCAGTTACGGATTGCAGAAGAAGCAATATCGTGCTCGCATGCTGCAGCGTGTCTTTTGGTAGCGAGTAATCGACGAGAAGTGCCCTGGAATCCATTTCCATACTCTCTGCATACCCGGGCCTATCTATATCTGCAGGCTTGAAGATTTGGAACCGTATCCGTGGCTTCACTAATAATGAATCTTGAAGGGGATGGTTTGAGCCATCTGTTCAATGGTACCATTTTGCTTTTTTTTCGGATCGTCTTCTGAGCTTCGTCTTATCCACCAACCTCCAGGGCATTGTACTCGGTACTTTGGTCTTTTGGACGGTTTCCTTGTTTTCAGTAACTTTATTACGTCCTAATCTTCAGTTTTCCTTTTTTTTCACACTACCTTTGTTGGGTGGCTCGTGCCATGCTCTTGGTCAAGCCCGTGGTCTCGACTCTATCCAAGCTTCACGAGTCGGCAATACTCTGCAGAATCTCCGAAGGAGGCAGGGCAACCCATGATGCACAATATAGAGTCGTGCCACCAAAGTTGGGGGTTAGTGGTTACCAGTTTATTGCCAGAGTTCGGCAACTCAATGCCCCCTCAAAGATATCATGCAGTAACCTTGAGAGAGCACAGATAACGAGTCTTTCTTCGTCATGTACCATCGATTGTGCAGCCCCCACGATCTTCGTGCGTCGGATCGACAACATGGACTATGGTTCTTTTAGCCTGAGCACCTGGATAGGGTGCTATGGCGCTAAGGAACTTCATAACAACAGGACCGTGCCAAATATGCCGAAGTCAATTGATCCTCGATCTTCAGACTAGTGAGCGCTTTGGTCATCGGATATAGTGCAAATCCGTTGCTCTCCTCACCTTCCGATCTCCGGCTTCTGTTCCCAAGGGACGAATGAGGCACTCCCGAACCTTGTTGGTGCGCTAGTTTCTCAGGTTGAGGCCCGGGAACTGCAGCTGAGCAATAGGATTGCCTGTACTATGTCCTTTATGATCTACAGAGAGGGAGTGGCGTACTGGCGAGGCAAGAGGGGTGGGCATTTAGGTTCATGCTGAGCTCAGAAAGCCACTGAGGTGCGAAGACGATGAGCTCGAATGTTGCGTTGTTCGCCGAAGACAAGGAAAAATGAGCCGGGAACGAGGTTTATAAGGCCTCTGGGAACCAGGGAAGTATTCAGCTTGGTATATCATACCTTTTGCGCTAGAGCGAGTACACTTCTTTGATCATATACTTGCCATTACTCCATCAAGATATACACTGCTTGAATTTCGCAACCCTTCAATATGCTCGTATCTGTCAAGTCTCACTTCCGCCCTCGATATGAGCCTTACTCAAGTCGATGGAGACAGAGCAAGAAGGGCAGACAAGCTCTTCCCCGTGTGTCTGAAGAGAAATACCTCAAGCCGCTCAACGACAGCTTCAACTTGAACCTCGGGGATCTCCTGCAAAGGCCTCTATGGTCTAAACATCATGTCGACATTCCGGCTGTTGATATGCCTGCACGCTTTGGAAGGTTCGGCGGTCAATTCGCTCCAGAGCTGCAGATGAACCTCCTCCTCGATCTTCCTAGCGTATTCCACAGCGTCCTCTCTGACAACCGATTCTGGACAGAGTTCTCTGCCAACCCCTTCCTCCGTCCTAGTCCTCTTCATTTAGCCCATAGCTTGACGAAGGCAGTCGGCGGGGCGAACATCTGGCTTAAGCGCGATGACCTCAACCCTTTCGGCAGCTATCAAACCCGCAACATCGTCGGCCAGATTCTTTTCGCCCAACATATTGGAAAGACAGAGATTTCCATGGAATGTGGATTTGCAGGGCATGGTCTCTTCTGTGCTACCATGTGTGCGCGCATGAATATGAAATGTACAATCCTCATGGGGGCCTCTGATATCGCCGCACAACCGGACGCCGTTGAGGAAATGAAACAGCTCGGCGCGACTGTTGTCAGCGTTCAATGCACAATCAGTGACGATGGCAGCGGCACCCTCCGAGCTGCCACCAACGAAGCCCTTCGCTACTCGTTGACTCGCCTCAATTCGACATACCATATCAGTAGTGGCACCGTCGGCCCCCATCCCCTCCCAGCCATCACCCGCACCTTCCAATCGCTACTCGGCCAGGAGATCAAGATTTGCAGCTCAGAACTACCGGGCAGGGGACGTGGAAAGAACAACTTCAGACCATCGGCCCTTGTATCCTCTTCCGGTGCCGCAGCCCTAGGCATGTTTGCGCCTTTCATTTCCGACCCAGCCGTCCGCCTCATTGCCGTTGAAGCAGCGGATGCGGCACCACTAACCCACGGCTCGCCGGGCGTAATGTACGGTTGTAAGACTCTTCTATTGCAAGACGAGAATGGCCAGATTTTGCCGTCGCACTCTATATCTCCAGATTTGAATTTCCCTTGCGCAGGCCCTGAATTGGCTCATTGGAAGGATCTCGGGCGGCTAGAGACGGTTACGGCGTCGAGCGAAGAAGCTGTAAGGGGATTGAGGATATTGTGTGAGAGCGAGGGGATTGTGCCTGGTCTGGCTACATCACATGCAGTTCTAGAGACTGTTAGGGTTGCTAGGCAATTGGGGATTGGTAAGGATGTTGTGCTGCTTATTTCGGGCTGAGGTTCTTTCCATACTGTTAACCCTTTTGCTTTAGCGTTTATATCAATGGTAAATTGGCCGGGTGTTTGGCGTTGGCTGGAACTTTTTGGAACTTTGTTTAGCCTGCTGGATGGTTTACTGGTAGTTCTGGTGGGGTATTAATATAAGTTGTGCATCGAGAGTTATATACATAGGTATTTTGTAGTTGATGCCGGCCATGAATAATTCTATCGTCAATCGTCGCTATCGAGTTCATCCATCCGTACCGTAACATTCATATCGTATTTAATCCTCATAAGTAACTGCCATATCCAAAACTTCCACCCGTCCCCGTCCCCGAGTCTCATTGCCAACAAACTCGTTCAGTCCTTTGAATGCACCAGGCTCTGCAAAACCAACCACCTCCCATTCATCGCTAGCGATCTCCTGTGACTCAATGGATTCTATAAAACTCAGGATCTTATCCTTGACGTTGCTCGGGCCCTTCGACTGGACAGGCGCACTCTCACCCTCGGAGTCAGTGTCGTCACCGCGGCGAGCCGATTTCTTTCCCTTTCCACCTTTCTTGTTCTTTGAACCACCACCACCGCTTTGAGATTCCTTCTCCTTGTTATTTGACCCAGCCGGTGCCGCGGACTTAACACTCTGCTTTAGCAGCGACGCGGGACAGGTTACTCGAAGCCGCATCCGCGCTCTCATAACCGGAATAGGCTGCCACGCTATCAACGCCTTCATCGCCTCAAGCGCCAGACTCTTGGCCGACTTGTTTGGGTTCACACCCGTCCATAAAGGTTTCTTCGGTTGCCTTGATGCTGCGGCGTCCTCATCGCCCGCTCCATTTTCTCCAGTCTGCGCTGCTGATTGCTGCTGCTGCATCTGCCCACTCGCCGCTGTCAACTGATCCAGTGCCTTCGAAATCATCCCCGGCGTATAAACCCTCTTCGTCGTCGGATCAATCAGCCGACCTGAAACGATATCAAGGACCTCCTTCTCAATTCGCTCCGCGATTTCTTTCCGCTCGCGCTCCCCCACTTGCACTTCGCCTTTTCGTAAAATTTCCTGGCGGATTTCGTCGGCAGGCGTGTCAGGGCCAAAGGCCTTTGTTAATTCGGCAGCGGGCGCGGTCTGTGCTTTGGAGACAGAAAGGAAGATCGTGGGGACTTGAAGGACATTGTCGAGATCTTTTTCGGCGCCAGAACGATATTCCAACAGTTTGTTTTTGTAGCAGGCTAGTTCGAAGCGTTTTTTGCCTTTTTTTAGGCGCACGATGGACACGTTTGTGAATTTTATCTGGTTCGAGGGTTGATTGATCGGCATCTTGCGGGTGTCCGGATTCCCAGGATCTATCCGTTGTGAATTAGGTATGACAGGATGCGTGCGACAGAGTGAGACAATAAATAATAACTTTTCGTGCTGAGGATAATAAATTCGTGCCAGTATCGATAACCGACGTCACATGGTACGGGACCCATCCCGCAGATGACTCAGCCTGACTCAGTCTCGTGACTATCTATCTGTGGAGGCACTATGCCCCCATTTGATTGGCGGCCTTCCAAGGTTGCTATCAGCGTCATCGCTTGGGGCCTGCCACCGCCCGGGTCTCCTCACCTGGGTCGCCCATCCCCATCTCTCCTCATCCGCATCTTCTTTCTCCTCATCTTGTATCTCGTCAGTACGTAGCTGGGTCATCTAGCTACTTCTCTCAGGGTACACCTTAGGATTTATTGTAAGTCTTGTCTTCTCCGTTGGCATCTTCGGCTATACCTTTTGTTTTGCCCTGTTGCTGATAAGCTCCCTGCCTACGAAGGTCCTCCACTGCCTGGGTACGACCTAGGTACCATCTTCTCGGCACTTTTACGCTTCAACCATTTCATTCGAAATCTATTCTGTTTCGTTCTATCCTACTGCCATCAATATGAGAGTTCTCCCAGCTACACTGCTGGTTGGTGCGGCCACTGCCGCTACACCAGCCCAGCAAGTGCTCGGCGGTCTCCAGGACTTCGGGAATGCCGTACAAGACGCTATGCACGAGAATTTGTTGAAGGTAAATAAGCCGCTCGAAGCTCTCCAGGAGCAGCTTAAGTCTCTTTCTGATGAGGCTCGTGATCTCTGGGAGGAGGTTGCCAATGCTTTCCCCCAAGACTTGGACCACAACCCTGTCTTTTCTCTGCCGAAGAAGCACACACGTCGTCCTGACTCGCACTGGGACCATATTGTCCGTGGTGCTGATGTCCAAAGCGTCTGGGTGACAGGAGAGAATGGCGAGAAGGAGAGGGAGATTGAGGGTAAGCTTGAGGCCTATGATCTTAGGATCAAGAAGACAGATCCCTCTTCCCTTGGCATCGACCCCGATGTCAAGCAATACACGGGGTATCTGGATGACAATGAAAATGATAAACATTTGTTTTATTGTAAGTTCGTTATTGTCGTGATTGAAAGAGTGATGTACTAACAATCTGAAGGGTTCTTTGAGTCACGAAACGATCCCAAAAACGACCCTGTTGTTCTGTGGTTGAACGGTGGCCCTGGCTGTTCGTCTCTCACTGGACTCTTCATGGAGCTCGGGCCCAGCAGTATTGATGAGAACATCAAGCCGGTCTACAACCCTTATGCGTGGAACTCCAACGCTTCCGTTATCTTCTTGGACCAACCCGTCAACGTTGGTTACTCTTACAGCGGCAGTGCTGTCAGCGATACTGTCGCTGCTGGAAAGGACGTCTACGCCCTGCTTACTCTGTTCTTCAAGCAATTTCCTGAGTATGCCGAGCAGGACTTCCACATCGCTGGAGAATCCTATGCCGGCCACTACATTCCTGTTTTCACGTCTGAGATTCTCTCTCACCAGAAGCGCAACATCAACCTGAAGTCCGTCTTAATCGGCAACGGCTTGACCGACGGTCTCACCCAATACGAATACTACCGCCCCATGGCCTGTGGCGAGGGTGGCTATCCTGCTGTGTTGGATGAGAGCAGCTGCCGCTCCATGGACAATGCTCTTGGTCGATGCCAGTCTATGATTGAGTCCTGCTACAACAGTGAGAGTGCCTGGGTCTGTGTCCCCGCCTCCATCTACTGTAACAACGCCCTCCTTGCTCCTTATCAGCGCACCGGACAGAACGTGTACGACGTTCGGGGCAAGTGCGAGGACGAGAGTAACCTTTGTTACAAAGGCATGGGCTACGTCTCCGAATATCTGAACAAGCCTGAAGTCCGTGCGGCTGTCGGTGCCGAGGTTGATGGTTACGACTCTTGCAATTTTGACATCAATCGCAACTTCCTCTTCCATGGTGACTGGATGAAACCTTACCACCGCCTTGTCCCTGGCATTCTTGAGCAGATACCTGTTCTCATCTATGCTGGTGATGCCGATTTCATCTGCAACTGGCTCGGAAACAAGGCTTGGACCGAGGCCCTTGAATGGCCTGGCCACAAGGAGTTCGCCGCAGCTCCCATGGAGGAACTTAAGATCGTCGACAACGAGCACACTGGCAAGAAGATCGGCCAGGTCAAGACCCATGGCAACTTCACCTTCATGCGTCTCTATGGTGGCGGCCACATGGTTCCCATGGACCAGCCTGAGGCATCCCTGGAATTCTTCAACCGCTGGTTGGGTGGCGAGTGGTTCTAAATGAGACGAGCCAAAGCGCCTTAAGTCAGCGGATTTTCTGAGTTGCTTTAGTGCTTTAGAAGAACATGATTTCCTTGCTATAGTCTTTTCCTGTTTCTCAATGCGAAGATGTTTCCTTTCACGCTCTTGTTCACTGCATATACAGATTCCGGCTAGTCTTTATATCTTCCCATTATTGCTGTCGTGATATCGTGTTGATGTGGCGATGCATAATTAGGGTCATTTCAAATATTGCAGTTCATCACGTAGCAGTCATAATTTCAATGCGCATAGAGAATTGCAATTCTCTGTTGACTCGGTGTTGGCCGAAAGGGACTGGTATGGAATCTACATAAAATTACGGCGGCTTCTAACTCAAGGAATGAGCCTAGCGAGCTGTATGGAGAGATGAATGTGATTGAAGCTACAAGAATGATTTATAATTAGAATAAAGCCCTATGTCATGGACAATTTGATACTCCGTGGCGACCTCCCAAGTGGATTGTCTCATTAATAGGCAGACGGGATGCCTACAATATTTGGTATAGCTACGTCTGAAGATATTGATGTTAACAAGGACCTCATTGAAGATAGCAATCTTGAATGCAAAGATGTGATAGCGATCATTGGATTTGCGAGGACTTAAGGCGCCACAATATCGACTTGAAGGAAGCGGAAGGTGGCGAATTGGGTTCTACTATTGCACCTACATTAGGCAATCATCGAAATGCCCCTTGAATAAGCCGACATCTTCCTGACATGGAAGGTATAAATCAGGCCTACTTTCGACACATGGCGTGTTGATCTAATTTTTTCATTTGGATTGGTATGAATCTTTTCATTTTCCGGGCCCGGCCGCGTCCATTTTCGACACAGATACCCTTGGTATTTCGTTAAAAACACACCAACATGCATCCCGATTCCCAGCAACAAAGCCCAGCAAAAAAGAAAAGGTAAGAGACGATTTGCGCAAGCCCTTATCCCTTCTTCTTGCTGACACCGACGGTGCGACCGCGGCGACCGGTGGTCTTGGTGTGCTGACCACGGACACGGAGACCCCAGTAGTGACGGAGACCACGGTGAGAGCGGATCTTCTTGAGGCGCTCGAGATCCTCACGGTACTTGCTGTCGAGACCGTTGGAAAGGACCTGGTAGTCCTTGCCGTCGACGATATCGCGCTGTCTGTTCAGGAACCAGGTGGGGATCTTGTACTGGGTGGGGTTCTGGAGGATGGTGACAATGCGCTCGAGTTCTTCGGTGGTAAGTTCACCGGCACTGTGAAGAGTTCATTAGATGGATTATTTCTCAAATATCGAATGGTTTGCGGCTGTTATGGGGTAGAAGCGCTGTGTGCGTTTCTTCCAAGGGAGTTGCAGGAAAGCTGCCTACATACCGCTTGTTGAGGTCAACATCGGCCTTCTTGCAGACCAAGTTGGAGTAACGGCGACCGACACCCTTGACCTGGGTCAAGGCGTACATGATCTTCTCCTTGCCGTCAACATTGGTGTTGAGCAGACGAAGGATGTACTGGAAGTTCGTCTTCTCGCCGGACACGAGCGCTGTGAAAAGAAACACAGTCAGCCTAATTTCCTTTGCCATCGAGTGGTATTCGATAAGCAGATATGTGAAATCCAATATCATCTCGCTGTCTGTTCTGTTCTGTTCTGTTCTGTTCCGCTGCTATTCGTGAAAACCGTCCTCCGAAGTCACCAAATCCCATCCTTACAGAACAATCGAACAGAGCGAGCAGAGCAGTTGAGTGGGCAAATAGAGCAGGAAAGGGATTCCAGATGTAGCACGTACACATGATGGGCGATGGGCGCGAACGGGATCGCGAGTTGATTGTCGACAGCGAGAGGTGTGAAAGAAGAGGTTAAATCGAGGGCTCTGGCGGCTTCAACTTTGCTCACCCGTTGTGGGATCGGATTAACCGTGTCGGGAATGGTCGCTTGGAGGGCTCGCTTGACGAGCTGCTAGAGCAGATCAGGTTAGCGTATCACATGACCGTATGACAGTCAAGGTTAGTTAGATTCACTAATGACTAATATATTTTGTGTCCGACATAAACTAGAACCGAGCAACATCTTCGGCACAAGGTCTGACTACTCTTTTGTGAACTACCAATGCGCTTGAATGTCTTGCATATTTCGCTGTCATTCGATCTCCATCTCTGAGCGTTGACTCGCTACGCCTTTGCTTCTGATACTTCGCCGAGATTGGTTTCAGTTGTTTATAATGATACTACAAACGGAATGTTTAAAATAGTACCCCGGAGTCTCTTACCTGCTTGACCGGAGACTTGTGCAGTGGTTTCCCTGATATTATTCTGCCTTTTTGTAGGTGTCTTTGTCAGGGGCCAATATCGCGGTCGATGCAGTATTGATACAGCAATGACTAAGAAGCAGTCCTGGACAAGGGCGCCACAACCTGCTACCATGCGGTGTATACCTGTGGCCTGCCATTGTCCATTCTTGCCATAGTCTCCGCCTGAGTGGTTGGAAGAAAACTATCAGTAACCGCACTTGCAACACTTCTTTCAATTCAACAAGCGAGGTGCGATTATAGGTATACAAATGCTGGTTCTTCGGCGGCGGACATTCTTTGTGGTCTTAGTCATAATGTGCTACACATTTGCGCTAACTAGGTGAGGTGTTTGGCCTCTCATATATCCCAGAGCTTTCATACGCTGTTCTTACACTTCACATCTCTTGTTACATACTATTGGTTAAGCTTGCGTGCACCGTATACCGGTTTCATCGCCCAGCATGGACAAAGAGAAGATTAATCCAAAACTACATCAACTTACAGCACCTACAGCACCTACGCCAGAACCCTCGCACAAAATTGAAGAAGCCGAGCTAGAGGCTAAAACTGAACGCTCTAAACTTCCTTCGAGCAAGTCAGATTCCGGAGGTACAACCATCTTTCGAGCATCGGACGGGCACACAATGGACACAATGGAGATTTTGTTTGTTGTGCAAGCAACAATCCCTGTGGCTTCGAGGTAAATCTCAAGCGGGGAGCAAGAAAGATATTGAGTTCGAACAACCAATTTATGTCTATGCACCCCTGATCGTTCATCTCGAAAGTGATTCAGAGGACTTCACTATGCAGGATTTGTACGACCGCACTCTTGGAGCCACTCGGACCCTGAATTGCCATTAATGTAAGAAATTCGCGTCGGCAAGAATTCACTCTCACCATTTGGGTGAACAGGAACTCTAACGGCGGAAGAAGAAGTGATTATGGAAGCACAATTGATAGTGTGCAGTCCCAGATTCGTTCGCTCTCAGCATTCGAGCCGAGTCGAGGCCGCAAGGGCATTCAACAGGGCATAGATGCCATGCTTTTATCAGATCTCGGAACCAAGGCCGATACCATACAACAAGGGACTTTTTAATCGGGCTACGTCTGATTATGTCGGACATTGATCGCGGAAGATCAGGTTCAGGGCCAAGCGGAACGACGCAGGATGCAACCCGAGGCCCAAACCCATCCCCCCAAGTGAATACAGCGTTCGACAAAACCTGCTCTGTCTGTGCGAACTCGCAGGCAGCGCAAAAGGCTGGCGGCCGTAAGCAAAAGACTGGGTTCCCGAGTACCCCTACCGCCCGAACCGGAAGTGCGCCACGAAAGCATGATCACGGTGCGTTAATGGAGGCTCCTACAACAACCGGCGAGAGACGGAGAGACAGACGAAGCTCAGAATATAGGACCGAGGCAGCAGGAAGAGCCGAGAAAAGCCGAGAAATTGGCCGCCGAGTTTGGTGAGATGAAGGACTCCAGGGTTAACGAGGCCAAGAAGGGTCGCAAGGAGGCCCGAGAGTCTAAACCCCTTGTTTAGAGAGGAGGGTTCGTACGAGATGCTGTGTAGGGATTTGACGGTATACTGGAGTCTGAAGACTTTGGTTGTCTGGCGCTGCTGTACATAGCGTCAATGTAAAATTGTCTTTTCCTGAAATGCAGATTAACCTCGATTTCAGATGTACTGAGAGTCTCCGCTAAGCATGCTACCTGCTACCTCGGGTCAGGCTACTAAGATCTAGTAGACCCAGCAGCTTACTGCTAACTGCAGGGCTAGTTAGTTGTCCTGCCAATAACGGGCGCACTATTTAAATTGTCCTTCCCCAGAGTGAGGACTTCCCCAACTTCCCCGCATTTCGAGGTGGTCTGACCGCCAGCTAGCCCAGTCTTATAAACACCACAAGGCCCCTGTCTCAGGTTAAGTGTCTTCCAAGGTACGTTGTCTATCCTTTCTTATTCATCTAACGTCTAAATCTAGCAGAACAAAACCGTGCAGAGAACCATATATATACAAAATCACTCTAATTAACCCCAGCATCAACCTACAGCTTAGCAGCACGCTGAGCTGTATGCGGACGGGGTGGCCCAGTCGGCTCATCGCTCTTCTTGGGCGCAGAGTGGTAGCCACCCTTGACGTTATCGGTATTCGTGATCTTGCCGCTCGCATCTCTCTGGATCCCCAACTCAATCAACTTGGCAAACGCCTTCGAGAAGTGGTCAAAGAAGAGATCCTTGTCCTTCGCATACCGTTCCACCCAGGGCCGGAACGCAGGGTCATCCCTCAACGCAACGTCTGTTGGTAGCATCATGAGCGGCTCCTCATGGTCCTCCGCCTCCGGATCAATATACACAAACTGACTAACACCATTCTCCAACGTCTTGGGCTTCCACTCCATATTCAGCAGCAGTTTAAAAAACTGGTTCGAGAACCGCGTCGGGTTGTTCACCCACGGGCCCTGGAACCCTGAGCGATCAGCATGGCACCGTCCTAGGTTGTGTCCGCCCGCCAGTGCCACGATCTCCTGGTCGTTGAAGCCCATCCGGTAGAAGATGAAGCGGAGGTGATCGGCGCCCTGTGCGCCATCAGGCAATCGTCCGCGCGGAGGCACCTTTGAGTCGTCGACAAAGTCGGTACGGCCCGGTAGCCACTGAATCTTGGGCCCGCCCATCTCTTCGATTGCGACGACGCCTGCAAGCGTCCACAGATCGCTGTATGTAATCCAAGGGTGCTTCTCCTTCACGGGCTCTAGGAAGGCGCGGCCGTGTTGGAGACCGGCGTTTGCCGGGTCGCCACCTTCAGCTTCATAGCGCATTCCCGCGCCGTTAGAACCGCCAGTATCGCTTGCAGCGTCGTATGTGCCGGAGGAGTGCCTATCAAAAGCTTGTCAGCGGTCACCGTCGGGATACGATAGAAGTTCTGTATCAGGGACGAACCATGCGAGACGGACGAAGACGGGGCCTGCGCTACCGTCATCGTAGCCGGGCTTCTTGAGCTGGGCGGCGATGTCGCGTCGGACTGCGTCGTAGTCTCCAGGTTTGCTCATGGTGAAGGTATGGTCTAGAAGAGATGTGGATGTACGAGTGAAAAGAGATAGGAGAGATGAAGATGAAGGGGTGAAGGTATATTCAAGGATGGCGACCAACACATGCACTCCGACGAGACGGTGGAGCCTCGGCCTTCCGAAAATCAATTCACAGCCAAGAAAAACGTCAAACCGAGGTTCTTCAACTTTCGCCCGGTTATCGACTACGGTTTGAACCTAGAATGTTCTGATCTTATGAATAAAAAGGATGGAAAATTCAGTTCGATTTGCCTGCTAATTCTTGAACTGCCCGCAAACGCCGACAAACAAATGCCGACAAACGACATCCAATACCGGCCGAGAATCCGCATTTTATTTCTCCCCGACCCCGTCAACTTCAACTTCAACCACAACCTCGGAACTTCCCCTTCGAGTAATGGGACAACCGGCCCCATATCACGGCCTAGTCTCAATTGACCTCTCTTACTGTGTGTTCTCTGATTCGCCAGAACCGCCACATGAACCGTCGCCCGATCCCGAGTCTGGCCGTCGCTCTGCCTTTGCCTCTGTTCTTAGACTTGAACCCTTCAGATTCTTCTCCATCCAAGCCTCGTGCAAAACCCGCACCATCTCCGCAAACTCGCGCTGTATCCGCCGCCGCTCCGCCCGCCAGCGTCGCGCTCGGCGCTGGTACCGTGCCACCCTCCGCTCTAGCTTCCGCAGCTGCGCGCGCTCATGGCGCTGAATGGTCCGGATGAAATTGTGAATGGGCGCAGTGTTGTCGGCGTCTAGATTGCCGCGGTCAATCTCTCTGGAAATGATGATCATGATGGCTATCATTTTCTTGGCGATGGAGTCTATCAAGTCCGTTTTTTGGTCTGAGGAGAGATAAGAAAGTTTGTGCAGAATGGATTCTGTGAAGGGGTTCATTTTGCTTTGGTAGATTGTTGGTTGTAGGAATCTTATAGATTGTAGGCTAAGGTTGTAGAGATGTTTGGAACGACTCAGATGCCGTTCAACGTCTGGATATATATCTACGCAGATACAAAGAATTCCAACTTGCAGCTTAGCAAACGAACCCGCATATGTGCAGTGAATATTATGCTGTAATGAATAACACTCTCATCACCAAACAATGAACTAATTGAGCATTCCAGCAATAGTGCCTACTTCCATCTCCAAATGCCCCTCTACGGTATACTCCATATCAGCTGTAGGGCTAACCCTCTCCGCCTGTTTGCACCGTTTGTCTCAGAATTTCTCCCAAGGGCATCATCCAAGCCCTTAGCCAGCCAGATACAGCAACAATACAAGACTGTCACGGGAGCCCGCATCTAGAAACCCAAACCAAAGCGACTGGTGCCTAATATGTCCGCCCACCCGCGGATTGAAGAACTCCCCGACGACTTCGACGAGTCGCTCGACCTCAACGCCGCCCCGCCGCAACCAACCACCCCGCCCACCGCAGGCCCCGAGCTCCCCGTGCCTGGAAATGAAGACCGATTGAAGGAACTCGAGAAAGATGGCCAGGCGCCGAAACTCCCGCCGGCTATGGCCGCCGTGGAGTCCCATACGACAGATGAGTTGGCGGATATTCTGAACAAGACGCCGCTGTTTATGACGGATATCAGCAAGGCGGGGGATGAGAGTGAGTTTACGTCTTTCGCTCATCTCAAATTATGGGAGGGACCATGAGATAGGTGCAGATTGCTGATGCGTGCAATATAGACGGCGAGAATATTATGTTAGATGCGCTGCGCGCATTGCAGAACGAAGGAACGCGCGGCGACGTTGCGCAGAATTTCCGCGAGCAAGGCAATGAAGCTGCGAGGGAGAAGAGGTGGATTGACGCAAAGGAGTACTATACAAAGGGGATCGCGGTATTGCGCTCAAAGGAGCAGAAGTGGGATAAGCCGGAGGATGAGAAAGAGGAGGAGAGGCTCCTGCGGGAGGTAGAGGAGGCGTCGTATATAAATCGGGCGCTGTGTCATCTGGAGCTGAGTACGTTTACTCTCTTTCTGAAGAAACATGTTGGCGTCATGTGGGTGTTGGATGACTAACGATCAACACGTAGAGAACTACCGTTCAACGACCCTCGACTGTGCCGCCGTTCTAAAGCTGAATCCCAAAAACATCAAAGCCTACTATCGCTCTGCAATGGCGCTATACGCGCTCGACAAGATCCCGGAGGCTGAGGATGTCGCTACTCGTGGCCTATCCCTGGATCCAAACAACAAATCACTTCAAACTATCTCGTCCAAGATTGCGGACCGAAAAGCCTCTCTCGAACGGATAGCCGCGAAGCGTAGAGCCGAGGACGAGCGAGCACGCAAAGAAAAGACCCTTTTGAGTACAGCCCTTCGCGCGCGCCAAATCCGCACCCGCAAGACCGGCCAGCCGCCCGAGATGGAAGACGCCAATATCAGACTCACGCCTGACCCACTTTCACCAGAGAGCACGCTTGAGTTCCCGACTGTCCTGCTCTACCCGATGGACGCGCAGTCGGATTTCATCAAGGGGTTCCCTGAGGCCACTTCTATCGAAGACCATCTAGAGTATATTTTCCCGCTTCCGTGGGATACCAAGAAAGAGTACACAGTGAAGAATGTGGATTGCTTTATGGATACATATACGGGCGGCCTGATCAAGGCGGGCAAGAAGCTGCCGCTCCTGCAGATCCTCAGCGGCAGTAATGTTGAGATTGTGGATGAGTTGGTGAAGATCTATGTGGTGCCGAGCTCCAAGAGTAAGGAGTTTATTGCCGCGATGAAAGCGAGGAAGACGGGTTGAGTAATTCAAAACCGAAGGGCAGTCCTGATATAGCAGTGGGCAGTGGCTCTACTGAGTTGTCTGGTCGATACAGTGCTGCAGAGCTGGCCTCTTCGCGGCTCGCACCCGTGTGCAGCCACGCCTTGTGTTGCGCCGACCCATGCCACAGATCAAACCCGCGTGCGCTAAGCCTTCGAGAGATTGCAGCTCTGATCTCGAGTTGAATCGGACGTGAATAAAGGTGGCTACCATGCTCTTCCCAGGTGTGGCCATCAACATGTCGCTGGACTCGGAGCAAAAGGCTAAAACTCACGGATTTGGCTAGTACAGTACATGTTGATGAATCAAATGAAGACTAACGAGTATGCATCTAAATCACAACTTCTGAAACAGCGCTCTCTGCCATTGTCCCCGTAATTGTGTCAACATCAGATGTGCAGAAGGCACGCAAAAGTACAAAGTAACTCTAGGGTTGGTCATAGCATGCATTATCTGAATGTTAGTCAGCTACCCTAAAATTAGGGAAAATCACTCAAAAGGCTTGAAATAAATGCCCTTTACTGTTGACGCTCAAGGAAGTTACATTATAGATAGTGCCCTCATCTTTCAACTTCAGATTTACTATAAGTCTAATGGCATCTCGAGATAGGTATAATACGCCCACTCCCCGACAACCCTGCATATTTTGCGTATTCCTGCTCTTCTCATGTTTTGTTTGTCTTCAATGGTTCTGGAAAATAGATACATCCACAATGCTCAACACGGTAATCGCGTCTTGCGTCTCTCTTTATCGTCTTAATGGCTGCGGTTGTACGCCTGCTTAATCCTCTTCATTTAACCATCAGATATAATATTCAGCATCCAAGCGCCACCTCTCTTTCGCAAAACCATTGCCACTGACCTCCCTTTGAACGTCTCCATGGCTGTAAACCCCTACCCTACAGACAATGCCTAAATCCAGCAGTCACAATTGAGGCTGCCACACACAACTCAAGAGAATGACCTCACTACGACAAATATTGAGCTCAATAGTGATCATAACGATTCTTCCCCTTTGAAACACGGCCACCGCCATTTTCCTAAAGCCAGCCCCTAATCACAAAGTGCCACAGCTTTTAGAACAAGACATTCGCACTAAGACGGTCATCATACCGGGAACCAAGCGCTTGCGCAAGTTGAAGGAAGACCGCATAACAATACAAGATTTTGCGGACAGGTGAGCTTAGTTGGGGGATTGTGATGATAGGGTGCAAAGATTCCGACGAGCTGCGCTCACTATCCTCGTTCAGAAATATAGCTGATGGCGCACAGGCGATTATGGATGAATGCCGAAATGGGAATCTTAGGCATGTACTTCGCGGCGCTGGATCGTCCTTATTACTGGAGGGTTATATTAAAGCGCCGCTCGGGAAGTATGAGTTTTAGGTTACGTTCTTGATCTATCTAGCTGGGTAGGCGTGGTTGAATGATTGGATACTCTTAAGAAATGGCGTCTCAATTGCGCCTTAGGAATGTTCCGGAATCAGGTATTAGTCGTGGTTGTTTATGCTTTGTACTCTATATACTCCGTCCATAGGATTACCAGGACAGTTTTCAACCTTCCCTCTATAATGTTAATAGGAACAGCAATATCGCCAAACTGAACTCCCTTTGAACTCGAAACTGTAATCAATGAAAAGAAGAAAAGAACAGATAGGGTTATAATAAAGACGGAAAGCAGCATGTATTCCATGAGGACCGCACCGAAACCGACGATGAACGACAAAGGAAAGGATAGAATACAGTAAAAGAATACGGTACAATAGTGTACAATTAAGGGAGGGGGTCAACAGTCAAAGTAGTAAGGATGATGACCCAATCCCGCTTCCGTACGCATCATAGACATAGAGGCGTGTGTCTGCGGATGGCCGTGATGAGCGTCATTCTGTTGCGAGAGTTGAGGCGGTAGATGTGGATTGATATTTGTATAGCCCATAGCAAACGGCTGCATCTCAAGAGCCGGTGCGGGCTGATGATACCCATATGTTGACGTCGGGTAGCTAAGAGCGTATGGTATTTTCGTGTGATCTGTACCGTCCTGTTGCATAGACGAGTGTATCGGTGGTAGTGTGGCTGACACTGGGATTGTGGGATGAAATGCTTCCCATGTGGTTGAAACTGCGGGATTACTAGTAGGAATGGAAATGGGAGTGATGGTATTCGACGTTGTGTCAGGCTCTCTTTTGGTAAGGCTGTGGCTGGTGGAGAGGCTTGAAGAAGGAGGCACCGAGGTGTGCACTAGATCAGGGACGTCCTCACGATACCTGTCGGATAGCGCGGTCGAGTCATTTGAAGGGGGGAGGGAAGTTTGGGCGTCGGCTATCTCAGGGAGGTGAACGCGGGAGACATATACGACTGTTCGGGGGTCTGCAGGAGTTAGTAGTCGGTCCTGAAACGATACAGTGTAGTACATACCGGAGCGACCGTCAAGGTAACGTTCTTCTTCACCGCGGACTCGGTAGATCTCGTCCAACACCTGAAGACGCTCAACGGGCGAGATCTGGCGACGTATCGCTTGGTCGGCTTCTCTCAATTTTTCGACGCAGATGGCGTGGCTCTCGCGGAGCTCACAGAGAATATGAATGAGAAGGCGAATGCGCTCTGTGAGAGCCTCAGTATGGGTGCTAGAAACGAATTTGCCTCAGACAATTACCTGGCTTTCGGAGATGGTCCGGTTCGCGATGGGTGACGCCCGTTGGCCACCACAACGGTCGTGTCTCTTCAGGGTCAAACTGCTGAGGGACACCGGCGACGACCTTGTGGCCGTTGTATGGGTAGGTGACCTGCTTCCGTGGTTCGACAAGTTTGATATAGGCCTTCGCCAATATGCGGCAGTTGGTCTGCTGGAGACATTCAAAGGCCTTCTCGTAGTAATTCCGCAGAATGCTTTTGTTTCCGACTGGAAGCATTGTCTTCGGAAATGAAGTGATGCTCATCGGCAGCACATACTCGTGCGATGCCCGTTTGCGTTTCCGGCTACCGTCAAGGGGGAGCGAACTGCACTTGTTAGAGTCCTCAAGGAGCTTTACGCACTTCGGAGACTCACGTAGTGGATCTGGGGCTAAAGCTAGAAGCCGGTGAATCCGGAGACGAAGAACTTCTTCCACTTCGAAATTCGGGGGCTGATTCAGAGCCTGCCAGGTCAGATCAATTGTCAAGTAGTTGGTATGGAATTCTTTACCAGCGCTGGCCCCATTCTCGGACCCAGCAACTGCCTTGAGGAATGAATGTGTTACTTCTGGAGACAGTATAGCGTGGGCGTCATTGGCGATTGAAGGAGAGGCTTCAAAGCGCAATTTGCCACTTTCGTCGATGTAGAGCAATGCAAAATGCTGGGACTCCAGGCTATCCAATGCCCTGTTCGTCGAGTCTGGACACCCAGGCTGGAACGCCAGTCAGCCTTGTTCATCCGTTGACCTCATAAGGTCAAACGTACCATGTTGGTGTCTAGGTAGGTGAAGAATATTGAATACTCAAACGAGCCAATTGCTGAGGATGTCCGCTTGAGGGCACTGCTTGCGAATACTTTTGATGCAAAAACGGTCAGGGACTGAGAAGAAAAATTTTGAGGGGTTGGCCTTATTAAGGGAATGCGAGCCTAAGTATTCTACAACTCACTAAACCGAAGGGAATGAAAGCAAAAAGAAATGTTCAAGCTTCAGATCCACTATTGGTGCTTTGTCTCCGCACGTTATCGGATGGTGAGACGCCCATACGAGATTGATAGACGGCTGCTTAAGGGTCGTGCATTTGAGATTATGGGAATTCATAGTGGGCCGAGGCGAAAGGAGAGAGTGTACGGAATAGATGATCCCACTTACTGCAAGAGCTCCAGATGAGGATTTCGCCACATGAAGCTTTCGATAGTCTAGCTTTGGCGGGACTTAGGGCGCCAGGAACTGGGATCATGGAACTTCGATACGTCTGTGGTTCCGGACTAATGCATCTCAACCTTTATTTGTACATCCGCATGGCGATTTGCTGGGGCTGGCACTGCGGTGGCCCGGAGGCCAATCGTAGTTTGACCAGTTGCATTATAGCCAGCACTAAGGTGGGATTCAGCAACAGCGGGGTTCAAAAGTTGATCATATTGTTGCAAATGTGGAAGGTTGAGAACATAGAGCGCTCAGAAGTGGGTATATTTGGAGGACATGAAGTGCAAGCTTTCGCTGTTTTGAGAAAGTCGGCGTCGTTCCAGGACTGCCATCGACATGAGGACTGACGGGTCTCAGAGAAGTGCGGAATCGTGACAAATGCAAGACGGTGAAAGGTTCATTGAGAGTCTGCCAATGTACTTTTCCCGTCGAGATTACGATTTCGTATCATATCGAGATATAGAGTTTCGCATGACTGATATGTCCCATGCTGGACGGATCTGTGCTTCTTGAGGTTGGTCTGACTTGAAGGCGACAGCAAATCGGTAGTTAAATCCCAGAAAATGTTCGTGAAGACTGAACCAGATTTGAACCAGCTTCCAGAATCTGGATCATCTCGATTAGGTCTCAGACATGAAGCTAGCGGACCGGAAGCATTGCCAACATACCCGGAAACCCAGCATTCACATGGCTACGGCGAGATGTCAGTAGGGCTGGCTCTTCGCAGATTTCAACAGAGACAAATATTATCCCGCTGTTACGCAAATTCCTCTAATCAGATCAAGGAACTAGCTTCCTGAGCTCATCTATCTATCGAACACGGCGAACCCCAGTGACAACCGTGGCAGGTGTTTCTCTGCTGGGTGAACACCTGTCTAGTGATTTGGCGTTTTTTTCGCCAGTTGACGGAACGTACTCGCATTCGCAAAGAAGCAAAACCAAGCGACGCATTGACGGTTGTTTCATCGTAAAGCCCTAGCGTCTGATCTGTCGACGCTGGATGTATGTCAATTGACGATGCATATAGGCCCACAGGGCGCCGACATATGACTGGTCGCGTTGATCCTAATGGTTGATCAATCGGACGAAAGTCCATCCTCCGGAAGAGAGTCAACAAGAGATTCAGAGTTAAAATCAATCCTCAATACGGGAATCCTTTGGTTCCTTTAGTAACTGTTCAGCAATATCCTTCGGAGGTCCCGGTACTTCAGACGTAGCCAGGACCGTACCTTGGCATACTCGTTGGATCCCCCGACAAGTACAGACAGCGCCGGCTCACAAAACAATCCCCTTGAATAGGGCATGGCACGCGCTTGCCACGCGGTCGACCTGGGCGTAACTGATCGAAGCGCCACAGTCAAGGATGCGGTTTTTCGGATCGGCCACCTATCATACGGTGGATAACAGCCAAGAAGTCCAAGGTACTGACAATCGACAGCGCTCAAGCAGCCCAAGCAGCAGAAATGTACTCTATACGCAGCAGCCAAGCTGATTGTCCTCGGGCATCAACTGGCAATGCCTCCGCCATCCCTGCATGGAGCAGTGATCGAAGCATTCCGTTCGAGGCAGTGACGGTATCGAGAACATAGCATCGATAATCAGCCGAGATTCGGGCAGCTTGCTACTAGGCGGCTGCGATTGAGTGAAGATGAGAGGATGAGCAACTTGACGCGAAATGGGAGAAGTTGAACCTGACGAGATGTGTTGATGGTTATGGGGCGTAAATTATACGTACTGATACACATTGAACAGTCGCTAGAAAGCCGTGGCGTATAAATTACCAGCGAACAAAACCAAGCCAGCTCCAGGCTCAGTTCACATGACTCTCCGCACTTTGCTTTTCTCCTCCAGCTCCTCGCGTTGTTGCTCAGCCTCAAGCTGTTGAAACTTGTATCTACACTGCTTCCAGGATCATGCTGTAAACTTGTCGGTCTGCTTATTCATTCTTTCATACTCTGCCCGCCCAGGCAAGCTCATTGCATTAGTTTGCCTACGCAAACGTCCTAAGGCTGATCGATTAGTGAATCTCTTTTGCCCCAATCTCTTCCATCAGGCGGATTCACTCTTTTTCCACACCATCGCTCGTTCCGCAACCAATCACCATCTCGACTCTCTTTTTCCTGCATCCTCTTGAAAGTCGCAGTCAAACTACTCTCCGTCTTCCATTGTCCGGCCGTACGGAGGTGTCAAGCCGAATTTCGCCCATCGCAAGGGAAGCGGAACCTTCGATTCACGACCCTGTAATTTAATATTAAGAGCCTATTATCATCTTGCGTCTCCTTGGTCAAGATCGCGAACCGCGTAAATGACGATGGACCCCAACGCTTCTGGCTATCCAATGCAGCACAACCCCGGTTACCCTGTCCCTTCGCAGGGCACTCCACAACAGTTCCCTTACTATCCGAATCAGATGCCGTCGTTTCCCCAGTCAAATGCCCCCTCACAGCCCTCTTTCAGTGCTGTACCACTGCAACCAGGCGGAGCTATGATGCCCCCGGCCTTCCCACAGCAATCGCCAGGTACGTTTGCATTGTTATTTTTCTTTTTTTCGTGGCCCCTCAACAGCGAACAGCGACCGTTGCCCGAGATCGTTGCCAGGCGGTGGAAGCGCGCGTCCTTGATGGAGTGCCTCCAGCTTTCTTTTCTCTCGCCAACGCACTTGAAGAAAGGCAAGCCGCTGACGTTGCTTTTTCTGCACTTCAGGACCTCACGCGAACTTCTCGACCCCATTTTCCCAGCCTCCCGTTACCGGTTCTTTTCCTCAGCCGACAACCACGACGCCAAATATACCCGCGACGCAAGCGCAGACCTTCCCTCCAAACATGACCTCGGGTCTGACGAAGACTATGGCTCCTGTTCAGCAGCCGATTCCTGCGCAACAGGCTCCAATACAGAATTCTGCCCCGGTTGTTCAATCACCAGGTGTACAGTCTCCGGCAGCGCTGGCGCGGGAAAAGGAGCGTGTTTCGGTTCTTTTGGAGATAAACTCGATTCTGCTGCAGGAGGCCATCAATCTCCAGACATCAGGCAAAGCAGGTGGCGCGCCCGCTCAACAGGGGGATTCGAACCCATCACCGACAGAATCGGCTCCCGACAAAAACGCTCAACGATCCCCCGAATATGTTAATTGCATGCGTCGTCTGCAAGCCAACCTGGCATATCTAGCAACGGTGGCAGACAAGGGCAAAAAGTCTGGAGGTGTTGTCCCTCCAGCACCCGCCATTATGACACCGCCTCCCAACCTGCCGGCCGTCAATGACCTCTATACGAAGCTGAATGAGCTCTTTCCGCGTGCTGCGCAAGGAACAGCGAACTCTAATCAGTCTGGCGCCCAAGGAAATGGAGGTCCTAACCTATCGCCCACTACTGAAAACGCCGTGTGAGCCGTTTACTAGAATAGCGCTATGCACGCTTGCAACAATTTTCACGAACGCCGGAACATTGGAAGACTGCGCAGTAGCCCCTGGATCTGTTGTCTATCCACTCAAGGCTCTTCGGTCATATCCTGCCAGTCCGTCGTACCCTGCCAGGGCTCACGCCTATGCGAGAGGGCAGTAACGCATCTCGATGGACACTGTTTATGCATGTCTCCTACTTGGTTTGTTTGGCAGGGGTCTTTTTCAGGCCACAATTTTATATGACTTGACACCCCCCATGAATACAGTCAGAGGGTACTTGGGCATTTGGAAATGTCTACCTAGAAAGGACGGCTTAGATTTGTACATAGTTATTATTATGTACGGCAGTCAAGAGTTGGGGACCTGTGCAGAAATCGTGTATGTGGACCGTGTGTCAGACGGTTGGCTTGTCACACCAAATCCCGTTCGCAGGAATAAATATATAAACCCACGTAAAAAGAGAGCTGCCTCAGTAGTATCCTTGAAGCTCGGTCATCTGGACTGACCGTGTTTGCAGGCCAGAGGGGGGATGGCCCAATCAATGAGGCTCCTCAGGGTCTCCGCCCAGCACCGCGACCTTGAGGGTTCCCGGCCACCTAGTTCGCCTGACTTTCCAGTCAGCCTCGTTCTCAACCAGCCCATTACCCTCCTTTATCTCCCTCGCTCCGCCTGTCTCTTTCGCTGCTCGTTCTTTATCCTCTTGCTGGAGCCTTGTGAATGTCTTGTTGGCTCCTGGCCAACAAAAGGTGCCCAAGTGTTGTTCCAAAAACCGCTTCTGCTTTCGCCGCTGCTGCGCCTTTTATTTCTGCAGCACCGCCCCCGATCACATTTTCCTGCCAACGTCGGCTTTCTCTTTTCTCCAGAATAAGCCTCTCTCATATCAAACCTGCTCTCCCATCCTTGCTCAGTCGCGCTCCGTTTGCGCGTTGGCGACCCCCGACTCCGACCCAGCTCGGCCGGTCATCAGCCGCCGCAGCAACGCCCGATTGCTGTGTCACCAGCAAAGCTTCCTCTCAGTCAACGCTCTCCCGACTGCCAACGGACTCTGAATCGAAACCCCGCGGAGCCGCTCCAGATACAACCACGAATATGAATGGAGACGGCGTCGCAAAACGCAAGCGCAACTCCATCTCCGCGGCGGCGGAGCGGCCGATGAAGCACCTGAAGCCCGAAAACTCTACACTCACCCCCGGCGACACCACCCCGGCCAACGGGACCGTTTACGATGTTGAGGACAATGAAGAGCTAGGCCCGTTGATGGCGATTGGGCCGACGCAGGCGGATTCACCAGAATGGCAGGCTACAATTGAAGAGGTAGTGAAGAGTGTCGTCTCAATTCATTTCTGTCAGACCTGTTCATTTGACACAGAGCTGTCAATGAGTAGTCAGGCTACCGGGTTTGTCGTCGATGCGGAACGCGGTTATATTCTTACAAACCGACACGTCGTCTGTCCGGGTCCGTTTTGGGGATACGTTATCTTTGATAACCATGAGGAAGTAAGTCTTCTGCTAATGACCTTGGACCCGAATTACAACCTAAACTAACAATTCAGTGTGATGTCTACCCCGTGTATCGAGACCCCGTTCACGATTTTGGGTTCCTCAAGTTTGACCCTAAAGCTATCCGTCACATGAAACTCAGAGAACTGAAGCTGCAGCCGGATGGAGCCCGTGTGGGATCGGAGATTCGAGTTGTGGGTAACGATGCAGGAGAGAAACTGAGTATTCTCTCTGGTGTTATCAGCAGACTCGATCGCAACGCGCCCGAATACGGCGATGGCTACAGTGACTTCAACACCAATTACATTCAGGCCGCCGCTGCAGCCAGCGGCGGTAGCTCCGGCAGTCCCGTGGTAAACATTGAGGGAAATGCGATCGCCCTGCAGGCTGGTGGTCGTGCAGACGGAGCTGCAACCGATTACTTTCTTCCGCTGGACAGGCCGCTGCGTGCTCTAGAGTGCATCCGTCGGAGGGAGCCAGTTACTCGAGGAACTATTCAAACTCAGTGGATTCTGAAGCCCTTCGACGAGTGTCGGCGTCTGGGCTTGACTCCGGAGTGGGAAGCGGCGGTGCGCAAGGCGGCTCCAACAGAGACGAGCATGCTGGTCGCTGAGATCATTCTTCCTGAAGGACCCGCGGACGGGAAGATTCTGGAGGGCGATGTGCTCCTGCAGGTGAACGGGGAGCTCCTCACCCGATTTGTTCGGCTGGACGACATTCTCGATTCCAGTGTCGGACAAACGGTGCGGTTGCTGGTACAGAGAGGCGGCCAAGACGTCGAGGTCGAATGCAGCGTTGGCGACTTGCATGCCATCACGCCTGACCGGTTTGTTACCGTCGCTGGCGGAACGTTCCATAACCTGTCCTACCAACAAGCCCGACTCTATGCAATTGCCACTAAGGGTGTTTACGTGTGTGAAGCAGCGGGCTCATTCAAGCTGGAAAACACCCTCTCGGGATGGCTCATCGATTCCGTCGACAAGCGGAAAACAAGAAACCTGGACGAGTTTGTCGAAGTCATGAAAACAATTCCTGATCGCTCCCGAGTTGTCATCTCCTATCGACACATCCGCGATCTGCATACGCGCGGGACGAGCATTGTGTATATCGACCGCCATTGGCATCCGAAGATGCGGTTAGCGGTCCGGAACGACGAGAGCGGTCTCTGGGATTTCTCCGACCTTGCTGACCCTATTAAGGCTGTGCCGCCGGTTCCGAGGAAAGCCGACTTTATCCAGCTTGACGGCGTAAGCCAGCCCGCCGCCGCCGAGATTGTACGCAGCTTTGTCCGTGTTTCTTGCACGATGCCGTTGAAGCTAGATGGCTTCCCCCAGGCGAAGAAGACTGGCTTCGGGCTCGTTGTTGATGCTGACAAGGGGTTGGTTGTGGTGTCGCGTGCCATTGTACCGTATAATCTGTGCGACATTAACATTACCGTAGCCGATTCGATCATTGTTGCGGCCAAGGTCGTCTTCCTTCACCCTCTACAGAATTACTGTATCGTTCAGTACGACCCTTCCCTGGTGCAAGCGCCAGTCCAGAGCGCAAAGCTCAGCACGGAGTACATCAAGCAAGGACAAGATACGATCTTTGTCGGCTTCAACCAGAACTTCCGCATCGTGGTCGCTAAGACCGCAGTCACCGATATTACCACAGTTTCAATACCAGCCAACGCTTCGGCGCCTAGATACCGCGCGATCAACCTAGATGCAGTGACGGTGGATACTGGACTGAGCGGACAGTGTTCGAATGGTGTTCTAGTCGGCGAAAATGGTGTTGTTCAGGCCCTGTGGCTGAACTATCTGGGCGAACGTACGCCAAACTCTCACAAAGATGTCGAGTACCATCTCGGCTTCGCGACGCCCTCGTTGCTGCCGGTTGTTAGCAAAATTCAACAAGGAATCTTGCCAAAACTGCGGATTTTGAACATGGAGAGCTACGTGGTGCAGATGAGCCAGGCGCGCATCATGGGTGTTTCGGACGAGTGGATTGAGAAGGTCGCCCAAGCAAACCCGTCCCGACATCAGCTGTTCATGGTTCGCAAGGTCGACTGCCCACCGCCCGAGTTCAATTCGACGGCGGACAGCTTCCAAGAGGGTGATATCATCCTCACTTTGGACGGCCAGTTGATCACGCGCGTGTCAGAGTTGGACGTGATGTATGAAAAGGAGATGCTTGAGGCACTTATTGTGCGCAACGGCGAGGAAATGAAGATCCAGGTGCCCACCGTTTCGACGGAAGATCTGGAGACCGACCGAGCCGTGGTATTCTGTGGCGCAGTGCTGCAGAAGCCGCACCACGCTGTCCGTCAGCAGATTTCGAAGCTGCATAGCGAGATCTATGTTAGCGCAAGGGTACGTCCATAGTTGACCTGTGTTTACATGTGCTAATAAAAGCAGAGTCGCGGATCCCCGGCATACCAATACGGCCTCTCTCCTACAAATTTCATTACTGCTGTCAATGGAGTTCCGACGCCGGATCTCGACCGCTTCGTAGAGGAAGTTAAGAAGATCCCGGATAACACATACTTCCGCCTTCGCGCTGTGACATTTGACAACGTGCCGTGGGTGGTTACCATGAAAAAGAACGACCACTACGTCAGACCCCGTCCCCGCAATAAACCCATTATCGGACTGACTGATAATGTACTAGTTTCCCATGTCCGAATACGTCAAGGACGAATCCGAACCGCTTGGATGGAAGTCGATCTCGCACGATACCAAAGAGAAGGACGGTGTAGCTGCGGACGTCGCGAACCTGAACCCGGACGCTATGGACGAGGGACTAGAAGGAGGTGTGAGCGATATAGAGCCGGATGCTGTATAATAGATCGGCGCTGTGTATATGCCGTGATTTGCTTACCTCGCAGGTATTTAGCGGCTAGCTACATGCTGATATACGGAATATGCGCCCACGGCGGTCATGGATTACCCGCTCTCGATCGTATTCCGACACTCTCTGTAACTGTAGTTAGTATAGCACCTCACCACTTGCCCACCTGCCCTACTCTAGACGGTTGTTGAATTCCATCAGGAGCAGGCGATACGCTATCACTCTTCGCACACGGTCAGCAGCTTGCTTACCCTCACATGTCTACTCGACTTTCATCCTGCTGCGTGCAGTTCCCCGGAAATTAGCCACTGGCCATTATCTAGCTATGATCCACGCAGATTGAGTTTACTGCGAATGTTTCAGATGATAAGCCAACTCGGAATAGACGGAACGGTGTGGGACCGGCGCGGAATTATTCCATGCCACGCACTCCGTAATGCAGATCACGGATCAACTGACCGCATCTTTATTGAACCCGTATTGAACGCGCTGTTTTTATAGCAACTATGCCACCGGTTTGCAGAAATCCTGTCAGGACTTAGTTGAGCAAGAGGCAGGATCTAAATTGAAATTAGGCTCCAAAAAGAAGAGAATCTGATATTTGTCATGCAGCAACTGCATATAATATCCCCATAGAATTCTTTATAATTGAATAATGGAAGCCTAAATTCAAAATAGAATATCGCAATACAAACCTCTAAACTCTAGTACTGAAAGTGTATTGATATATTTCAAGATGCTTGCAAAGTGCCTCTCTGGCTGTCACCCCGCAAAAGTGTAGTTGATATAGTCCCCTAGATACATAATTCTACTGGTTGGAAGCTTTATTGAATAGTTGAAAGTAAAGTTGATTTGCACAAAAACAGATGTTAAGGATCTACTTCGTCAAGGTAGATCAGCCTGTTAACCAGGTAAGGATACCAATACCATGTAAACCCAACGATAGGTGTTATGGGATGAACCCGAGATACGGGCTCGGGCATGGCCCTCGCTTGTAAGGAACGAGAACTAATAGATATCGTATTATCAAGAATACGACGAGTGAGGAGAGGAAGCGGAGGTCCGGAGGACCCCGCGGCTAAGTCTCGATGGTGGGTCACGTGGCCGATCGGGTCGTAGCCCTACAAGCCGGATTGGGACCGTGACATCGCTGCTAAATAGGGCGCTGGATGCATTGGTCAGTCTAATCAGTTGTTTTTGTCCCTTGGTCCAGCGGTCAGGTCTATACAAGCACAGCAGAAGATCTGCACGTTACAGAGACATATATCTATACTATACTTGTGGAACCGCGGGCTGGGGCCGCTAGTTTAGGCACTGATCACCCATGAGATAAACATATATTTCAAGCCAACCTGAATCAAATAACCAAGCTAGTAATCGCCCCAATTATACTTACCTTTTGTTTGCTTGACAGAACAGGGACTTCCTGGTTGAGCTTCGTCCAAAGTAGGAAGCAAATTCTAATACTAACCTCATGGGGAAAGAAGGATTTGGTAAGTAGTTTTAAAATTGCGGAGCTTATGCCGGCTTTACGGGGTTTAGAAGGGCTTGAGGGTCAACCCTTGTAGCGCTACCGCTATAGCTTCAATTATGCCAAGTATACTCCCACAAGTTCTAGCTGTTATGATAGGTTGTAGTATAACATCTGCCCTACACAATCTAACAACCGAACTTAGTAAGAATATGCGTGTTTTCTTGCTGGGTATGTCTTCAATTTGTGTAGGTATGTTATGACACAACATCTATGTCTTGCCAGTGCCATCCGGGCAGCTTAGACCGTAGGGTGCAATAATAGTGACCTTTTGGTCCAGTTGAGAGTATACTTGCATGCTCTTACACTCGGAAGATTGCAGGGATCATAGCTAGGATTGCCAGCCAATCAGGAGAATGACCTGCTGTCAAGTCAGCATGAAGACTCCTATTATACGGTTTAAGAAATAAATACTTATATAGGAAGTAGGAACCTACACTAATATGTACAAAGCTATGCCCATGTCATAGCTATATAAAAAGTAGAAATATGTAAAGGTATTTATAACTATTACCTCTAGTAAAATAACTTGTTATTTACAGTACTTAATACCTTGCCTCTGCTTTCTCTTGTAAGCTTGGCGCTCGGACTGTGGCTTGTTACTATACTAGTTGGGCATACTGTTGGATAAAGATTCGGTAAGCTGATTAGACTGCGGAGCTACAGCGGAGTTATCGGGCTCGGAAACTGAGCGGCCAGCCTTTCCGTTATAAGGCGTAGCTGAATTCTATGGCGAGGTCGGGAAGCCTGTGTTTCCGCTATATGGATCCCCTTGCGCTTATAAGACAGACTGGTCCTCTTGGGCAGGGCCAGAAAAAGTTGCTTTCACCCTGAATCTCTCAGTTGCTGTTCAACAATATAGAAGCGGAATCACCTCACAATGGCTAGCGGAACCCTCCCGCCGTTTCCTACAAAGCTGTTCATCAACAACCAGGTGTGATAAAACCCCTCATCCCAGCACATGTACCAGTCTGCTGATCGTATGATCGTAGTATGTCGACAGCGCATCCCCAGTCCGCCTTACGGTCGTGAACCCCTACAATGAAACTCCCATTCCCTACGAGGCCCACGCCGCCAGTGCATCCGACGTTGACGCCGCCGTGGCCGCAGCCAAAACTGCCTACAAGACCAGCTGGGCTTCTTTTTCTCCTGCACAGAGACGAGCATGTATGCTCAAGTTTGCAGATCTGGTGGAGCGCGATGCAGAGCGGCTTGCCATCCTCGAGTCCCTGCCTACAGGGAAACCGGTGACGCCTACCATGCAGTTCGATATTGCGCATATGGTGGAGGTTTGGAGATGTACGTTGCGTGCCCGTCACACCAATATTCTTCCACTGTCTTCTACTTTCAGAGGAAAAGCGGGCTGATGTATATTGAAATAGATTACGCCGGCTGGACCGACAAGATCTCCGGCGAATCGTACCCCGAGTCCAACGGCGTGTACAAGATCGTCCGCCACGAACCCCTCGGCGTCTGCGCCGGGATCGCCTCCTGGAACGCAACGTTCATGTATATCGGATGGAAGATTGCGCCGGCTGTCGCCGCAGGCAACTGTTTCATATTCAAGCCGTCTGAGAAATCACCGTTTGGGACGCTGGCGCTCGGTGCGCTTTTCGCCGAAGCTGGGTTCCCGCCGGGTGTTGTGCAGATCCTCAATGGCGGTGCAGAGGCGGGTGCTGCATTGGCGGGGCACATGGACATTGCGAAGATTAGCTTCACGGGCTCTCTGGGTGGTGGCAAGGCCGTGCAGGAGGCGGCGACAAAGAGTAACCTGAAGAAGGTCACCCTGGAACTTGGGGGGAAGAGCCCGGCGGTGGTGTTTGCAGATGCGGAGGTTGAGAGGGCTCTGGGAGGGTAAGGCAACTCCATTCCAAGTTTGCTGGGAAGCAGGGATGCGGTTTTGTTGTTGATGCTGACGATGCTGGCGATGTAGGGTCTGCGGCTTCCTGTTTAACTCGGGCCAGGTCTGCGTCGGTACGTTCTCCATATCCTTCATATTTTTGGCTTTAACCCCGCCATACTGACAAAGAGAAGCGACATCCCGCGTCCTCGTACAGAAACCGCTCTTCGAGAAATTCACCCAGGGCCTCAAGTCCGCCTTCGAACAGACCTCCTCCACGCTCGGCGCCGATCCTCTGGACAAGAACGTCAGCTACGGCCCCATTGTCGACAAAGCGCAATTCGACAAGATCATGTCCTACATCGCCATCGGCAAGCAAACCGCCACCTTACTGACCGGCGGCGAGCGAAAAGGCGACAAGGGCTTCTTCATCAAACCGACGATCTTCGTCAACCCCGATCCTGAGAGCCCGATCGTCAAAGAAGAGATCTTTGGACCCGTCATGGTGGTTCAGACATTCGAGACGGAGGAAGAGGCGATCGCTCTGGCAAATGCGAGCGTGTATGGACTGGCAGCTTCGGTGTATACGTCAAACATTGACCGCGCTCTGAGGGTATCGAGCGCCCTCGAGTGCGGAGGCGTTGCTGTCAACTCGCCGTTCCTGCCGCAGGTAAATACGGCGTTTGGAGGCATCAAGGCGAGCGGGAAGGGACGAGAGCTGGGTATCTATGGGCTGCTGGAGTATACGGAGGCGAAGAGCGTGCACATCACGTATGTCGACCCCAGTCCCCTCCTTCCTTTTCTGGTTTAGCTTGCGTGTTGTGCGATTTGCTGACTAAGCCAGACTTGATGTGCCAAAACTGTAGTTGCTCTGCAACTGGCAGATGCTGTGTGAACGTGGTGGCTAGGATGATTGTATGAGAGCGCAATCTTTATGAATTGTATCACAAAATAGATCTAATCTACTTGAAGATTTGAAGCTCCTACCTGGGTAAACGAGTAAGACAAAGACAGGATCTTCTGACTGTGGGCGCGCACACTGTAAGTAGCTGGAAGCAATACCGATATAGTAGGCACGTAGCCAGATCAGCTGTAAACTGCAGAAAAAGTAATGAATTCGTCTAAAGCATGAAGCTGAGACAATGTGGATTGATGAGGCCTAGTGAACAAGTAGTTAGAGTAGTTAATCTGTGGAAAATACCCGTTTTGGCGGGTTTCGTATGGGAATCTGCATTTACCAGAGGAGAGGCCATTTGAGCACCAGGAAGGACCGTAATAGATCGCTTCCCGGTGTCAATCGGCAAATTAATTGAATGATACTCAATAAACAATCCTCAATAAATCTCGGCCGGTTCCATAATTACAATTCACAAGAAAACGGTCGTCCTGAGCGGGGTCAGCGGCCCCGCAAAAGGTATCTTTGTCAATGAGGGGATCCCCTCTCCAACACTGAAATAAGAGGGGAAAAAGATACTTGTCCTGTTTTCTGCCTCTCTTCTCCACGCTTTCACAAAATGCCAACAACAAAAGCAATTGTCGCCCGCGAGCCCCGGTTCACAGCGCTGAACTGGGCGCTCGAGGATGTCTGCGTCTCTAACGAGCCCGGCGACGACGAGGTCCTCGTCGAGATGGTCGCTTCGGGCGTCTGCCATACCGACATTGTGCTCTCTGCGGTGCCGTCAGGGCAGCTAGGAATTGGGTACCCAAAAGTGATGGGCCACGAGGGTATGTCTACCGTACTATCCTGGACAGTGTTGGGCCACTGAACTATGCTGATACTCAGCGGGTTGAACCTTGAAGGATCTGGATACGCGCGCAGAGTCGGCAAGAACGTCACGACTGTCCAGGAAGGAGACCCGGTGTTACTCTCGTTCTATTCCTGCGGGAGCTGCGGGCAGTGCCAGGAGAGGCACCCAGCATACTGCGACTCGTTCGCGGTAGAGAATTACGTCGGGCGCAGTGGACATGTCACGACAGCCACCTCTGCCAATGGTAAAGGGGAGGATGGAGAGCAAGTTCACTCGCGCTTCTTCGGGCAGTCTAGTTTCGCCCGGTACAGCATCGTTGATAAATCGTGTATCGTGAACGCGAAGGATCTCATTCGGAGTGAAGACGAGCTGACCCTCTTTGCGCCGCTCGGATGCGGGTTCCAGACGGGGATGGGAGCGATCGAGAATGTGGCAAAGCCCGACGAGAATAGTGTGCTTGTCGTGCTGGGACTGGGAAGTGTAGGCCTTGCGTCGGTCATGGTACTGTTTTCCCCTTTGCCCTCTTCTTAGAAACATGAGACTGTGGAAGTGATGCTAACAAGTCGGACAGACGGCATCGATCCGTCCGCACAGTGCCATCGTCGGCGTCGACAGGCTCCCCGGCCGTCTGGAGCTCGCCAAAGAGCTCGGTGCTACACACACAATCGATACCTCGCCGCCTGGGTTCAACCTGCAAAAGACACTCCTTGAGATGTTTCCTGGTGGAGTACACCATATCGTCGACACAACGGGGACTCCTGTGCTCATCGAGGATGGGCTGCGATCTCTCAGACAGCGCGGGAAGATCATCCTGATTGGCGTGCCGCCGATGCAGTACGAGCTGGGGATTGGGGTGGTTCAGCATATCAATGTATGTTTGCCCCACCATTGAGGAATGCGGACTGGGAATCGCTGTGGATCACGGTGATATGCTGACAGTAGCACTAGACCGGCAGGGCTGTTGTCGGTTGTATTGAAGGCGACTGCGTTCCTGGCGAGGTGAGTACGACTGCAGCCACAGCGACATCAGAGATGTTAACGGTCGGATAACTCAGGCGGTCCCGAAACTGGTCCAGTGGTACAGAGAAGGGCGGTTCCCGATCGAGAAGCTGATTACTTACTTTGAGGTGCGTGAGCTCTCTACCGTACCGTATCGTTCTGAGATCCCGGCTGACTTGACTGGAATGGCAGGCGCGTGACTTTAAGCAAGCGTTGGCTGGGTTAGACGATGGCTCTGTGGTCAAGGCCGTCCTCAAATGGAAGGATGAGCAATAATAATTCTTCAGCCGTCTAGGGGTGTATGATTTGTTTCTTGTGCTCGTTGTATATATGGATAGTTAATGAGCTAGGGCTGACAGAGACCAAAAACCCATTCCTGAACCAGAGACAAAAAGCCCGAAGACAAAAAAACCTAAGGAGTAGACGAGCCGACCCGCCAGCAGGAGATTTTTTTGCGCCAGAGATAGGGTGGCTGCTTATCCGCGACACTGCTGAGTCGCTTAAAGGTTGGTACCGCCAGAGTGCAGCAGAGGTGTGAACCGCCACCATATAATCTGGCTTACGGTGCAGCCATATAATAAAATTATTACTTGCTATATTTGGTAGTATCCATATTTAATAAGTAGTTTATATAAAGAATAACTTTTTCGGATATAATTAGTTGCATAGTATATTTTCTAGATCGGTGAGTAAGCCTCTCTGGGTTATATACTACTCAATCTTGATAACAACAACACCCAGCTACAGAGGCAGGCTACGCTATCTCTGGAGATGAAGCCACTCTATCACAGTTTTGGTAAAATGCATCTGTGACCCAAGTCTAGGTAGTCTAGCCCCGTTGCCCTCCAAACTCCTGCATCGCAGCCCAACGGCTACATAGCACAGCGAGGATCTTTAGATGCATCTGTAACCACCACCTGCCTTTCTTCCCTCCTGCTCATTTCTCCATATACATGAAACTTTACAGTCGCCCGTGAAAAAGATACGCTGGTATTGGGTTGTTCTGGGAAAGGCAGAAGGAAAGGAAATACACAAACTTGACGAACACTGGGCGCTAACCAAGAACATGCAGGATTTCTACAATGTACCGCGCAGAGTATAACATTCAAATTGCTAAGTATACAGCATGATGAGATCTTCAGCAATGAGATATGCATATCCTTCTCCGCGCCATCATTTAGTCAGCCTTGAGGCATCCGTATAACCACCACCCTTGTATTAGACGGGAAAGCACAAACAATCCCGCACGGCATCGAACGCCCCTGAAGCCCTCAGATTGAAGTGTTTGGAGCCAAGTTCAACTCCGACAAAGGAAACGAGTGCATATAGAGACGAGGTAGTTTAGGCTAAGTTGCCGATCTAGTTCGCAGCAACGAGTTTTGCGGTGAACATCTACATGGACTATATAGTGCCTTCTTGCTGAATCTTTGGTAAAGCTATTACGCCAATATATAACACGGATGAATTAGGGTATTTTAGAACCGATCTACAGCAAAAAGGGACGAGATAGTTTGTTTCTGTGCTTAGGGCTTAAACTGATGTCCGGGCCACGAAACGGTAACCAGGCCCCAGGTATAAACTTAAACAGCGCAGAGGATAGCCGGAAAGGAGGAAGTGGAAATCTGCTGTGGTAAATAAGAAAGAAAAGTAGATATAACAGCCGTGTAAAGCAGGGAGTCCTGAACTGCGTGACCTAGGAAAAAGCACAGAGACGTGGAAGCACATCAGCATGAATGGGCCATCCCCGAGGTCCTTTCGGCTCCTGCACATGCTCTAGCACGCTTACCACTATATATCAGGTAGGAAGATGTGCAGTCCCTGTTGTATTCTTGTGAGACCCTCGCCTGAATTGGAACCAGTTCAACAACGAGCCTACCTCTATTGTATATGTACCATCGTGTTTGCGCACCTACTTCCCTTCTCGGACTCTAACCTTCACCTCAAAGTCACCCTTCATCTCACCAATGCCTGGACTAATTGCACGAACATCCTTTTTCTTCTCAAGCGGCTCAAACTCAAACAAAGTGACCAGTGTGCACACAATCTTGAGGATATTCGTCATAGCCAGATTCCGACCAATGCACGTCCGATACCCAAAACTGAAGGGAATCAGATAGCGCCCCCTTTCCCTATTATAGGACTCGTCGAGCCATTTCTCGGGGACGAAGATGGATGGGTCGTGATGCAGGACGTAGTTCGATATGCAGATGTTTGTCTGCACAGGATTTATTCCACGTCAGTCAGCAAAATACACAGGGAGGTGTCCATTCGCGGAGGAGTACGTACGCCTGGCACGGGGCTGAGGCGGGTCATGAACTTCGTGAAGTTCTGGCAGGGAAGCCCACCAATCACGCCAGCGAGCAGAGGTGGTCGTTGATGGCGTGCAATTTCTCTTTGTCCTCGGTATTTTGGACATCGAATGACTTGGCAAATGCGACTTCTCCGAGGATGTCGAGCACATAGAGGTTCAGGGCGTGCTTCAGGTCGAATGCTTGACCGGTCCTTGCGTAGCGACGGAGTTTGGAGATCAGGATGTAATCTGACCATCAATGAGTGGTTCAAGTTTCGCGACAGACACCTGCGCGAAGCCGTGGCTTAGTTGGCGACGCCGAAGGGCGTGAATCTGCACCCGTCGTTAGCTGGCCAGCGCTGTCCATACGTATGGCAGAGATCAAGAGGGACTACATCTTCGTCCATCCCCCCAAAAAGATTCGGCCTGAACGCCGTAAATGCATCGTAGAACTCGCTTTCGCCCATACATCGTTTGCCATTGTAGATGGGCGCTATCGCGTCGCCTTCCCATGTATGCAGGTGGTTGGGCCCAACGCGCACAACTGGACCGCAAGTATTGTGTAACTCGAGGAGTTTTTTCGTGAATTGTGAGCTTGTACACGTAGTAGGCTTTGTAAGTGTTCCTGAGGGACGCGAAGAAGGGGCCGGGGTACTGGGACAACGGGTGAAAATGACGCATGTATACCACGTATGTGAAGAAAGTGGTAAGCAGGAGCGTTGCAAGGAAGGTCATAGGGGTGACATCCCGAAAAACTTGTAGGACAGCCGCGGATTCTAGTAGAGCCATGCTTGGATAACGGGAAGATCGCCGATCTGCAGGGAAAGGTCGAGCGAGACGTCCAAAATAAGCCGGGGATGAGGCTTTTGGGGCTATATAAATCCAGCAGCATCACAGTCTCGGCTGCAAAACCGGCTAATTGAGTGGGGCTGGGGGATGCTGAAGACGATCTACGGGGTAACGGGATTGTCTATTCCTTATTGGATTGAAGCCTTTTGCAAGAAGCGAGGACATAACCGTGGATAGGCTTCCGCGGCGTTGATCCACCAGCGTGCTCTACCGCACGTTCCACCGCGGGATTCACCCCCCAGTCTTTGTCGGCTTGAGTCGCGGGGAATATCCTCATGAACTCATCGACTTAGGCATCGAGCTTTGCTAAAGGAACATGGAGACGTCCACCCATACCTTTAAAGAAGTCGACGGACTGTCGCTGAAGATCGACGTCTCTAAGCCCAAAGCTGCTGATAATGGAGCTGCGCTCGTGCATTTCCACGGAGGGTATCTGGTAGTACACCTTCCATCCAGAGCAGGTTCAGTGGTTAGTTAACAGATTGTCACAAGGTCTTCGGCGAGAAGACAACGAACCCTCCATACTGGCTCATAAATGCCTGCCGCACCCGAGGCTGGACATACGCAAGCCCCTCCTACCGGCTGCTCCCTGAAGCCCCCGGGTTTGATATCCTCAGCGACGCCCTCGACGCAATCCGCTGGGTCCACAAGCATATTAGCAGAAATATCATCATCGCCGGATCCAGCGCAGGTGGGTACCTCGCTCTCGCATCGGCGGCGAATCCAACCTGTCCAAGGCCACTGGCTGTTCTGTCAAACTACGGCTTGCTGGACCCCGCGGGGACGAGGTACGTCAAGCCGGGACAGCCTCTGCGTGCCCCTGTGAGCGATCTCCGAGCAGCTGTAGGGAATCTACAGGCAGCCATGCAGAGTAAGAAAGTGCTTGATGGTTGCCCATTCCCAACGAACTGCCCGGCGGATGCGAGATTCAACTGGATAAAAGCCCTGCATGAGGCGGCTATTTTCCCTGATGTAATGACCAGGGTCCCTGGGCTGGCTCGGCAGATTTTGCAGGGTGGTGTGGAGGTTATACCTGCTGAATACCGGGCGCTCTTTCCCGTATCGTTTGGCCTGACGAAAAACTTCCCGCAAACCATTCTGTTGCACGGGGATGCAGATGATTTGGTGGGGTTTGAACAGAGCGAGCTTGTTGCGAAGAAATTGAGGGAGTTAGGTGTTGATGTGCTTCTGGAGCGAGCAGTAGGGCAGGGGCATGGGTTCGAGCATAACGACTTTATCGATCTCGATGCTGGCGACGGAAACGGGGATAATAAGGAGATGCTGGAATGCCTGCGCCGTGTTGTTGCTGTATTGGAGAAGGCTTGTACTTCTGCTTGTGGTTGATCAATACGGTTCGTCATCCTATATCCAGATGCTCAACAGCCAATATGAGATTCGCAACTTGATCCATCCCAGTTTGACCAAATGTGGCAAGGCCTTCCCTGGACTCCAAGTAGACATGCTCGGGCAGCTTCTTGAGCATGAGGTTCCACTCTTCAGGGGATAAATGGGATTTATCAATGTGCACGCGTGCCAGTGCAGCGAATTCCCTGACATGTGGAGGGAAAGGGAATACTTCATCTGTAGTTGGGTTTGTTTCTCCGACCATACTGCTATCCCACGCTACCTTCCAACGATCTAGTGCTCGCTCTAATGGGTCTGTGGCTAGGGGAAGGAGCGAGAATGCTCGAAGTTGGTGGAATATGAGCCCGTGGACGGCTGTTGAGAAAAAGAATAGTTAACAACGTAAATTTTCACTTCGGAGACTCCTCACCAGTAGCGATAGTAAACAGATTCAGCGCACCCGCATGGCCGAGATGCGCAATCACATCTGGGTCCAGAGTTTCCGCACACAGATTGCGAACGCAGTCGGTGAGCAGAGGAACAGTGCATGCTGGGTGTAACCTCAGTACTCTCGTGAACTCGGCAGGTGACACGGCTTGAAACACGTCTTCTGGACAGGTCAGATCGATCGTCATCTCCTGTAAGACCATGCGAGGTACGGAATTGTGGAAGATGACAAATGCCGAGTCGGGAGGCAGACGTGGTTGAAGTTTCTGGTCGTCGGCTGTCAGCAAGGGTTGCTTTGCCGGGGAAGGGTCTGACCTGATCATTTCGGCTTTGAAAGTGTACTCATTCCATGCTTCGACAGTCACGCTGGAATTGAGATTAATACGGGGATGTCTTGCTTGGGGCAGTCCCATAGCTCTGGTGGTCTATCGAGTGTCAGTAAGTCAGCCAATGAAGGTAATGGTATGGCTCTACCGCAACAAAGACCGTAAACCGATGCCGTTGCATCTACAACTTGGCCTGGACACTCCCCTCCCACTTTTGCAGCAAACACATGAAACACGTAGCCTGCAGGATCTGAAGCTTCTCCCGGGCCTGGAGTAGATTCTCATTTCTCGATTCCAGCCTCGGTGATTCCAGAAACAACGAGTTCGAAAAGATGTGATCCTCCATCACATCCAAGAATCGCTTCGCCATCTGGTGGTCCGTCTCTTGAGAGGACATGCATGCCCGATCAGACACGTCGTGATGAGCAAGATATGGGAACACGTGTTGAGACAAAGGTGGCCCTATGGACTATTGGGCAATGATGATACCATCGGGTCCAGAATAAACGCAGGTACGGGGTTGCGTTTGCAGGTGAGAAGAACTCGAGCCATTCGCTTGCCGTGACTCTGGAGTGTTGTGCTGTGGGACTATCCAGGTCACTTTGCAGGCTGTCCCACGTTTGACGTGCCTTTTCCGCTAATAACACCTCTTCAACAGGGTCTCGGGCAGTATCCGTATCCGACCATAGACATGACTCGAACTCGTCCAAGTAGCAGTCAAACGGGTTCGAAGCGGTAGCTCCTTGTAAGCCTTCCCCGTCAGCACCACCCTTTTCCTTCAGCGGCAACGATGATAAGTTGATAGTTGCCGGTTGTGACCTGTAGATGTAAGCCTCGTTCAACCCATTCGCCCTTGTGAAGTTTGCGAGGAAGCCAAAGCGAGGACCCTGGATAGAGGTCGACCGGTCTTGAGTAAGCGACACAATGCCGTGCGCCTGAGCTTGAATCTGTTCCATAACACCTTGACCTGCAATTCCTGCGTCGGTGGTCTCCGATGGCGTTCGCCCGGCAGAGTCAAGCGACTCGCGCAGACGGGTGCTCGACCGGACACGATGATATGTGCACTCGGCTTTCCTCATCGCACACTCCGAGCACGGCAAACCCGTAGAACAGGCCCTCTTCCTCGCCGTACACAGGCCGCAGGCCTGCTTCCGCTTGCCGGATAGTCTGCGTCTGGGGATCTCAGTCCCGGCAGCAATCCGGGCAATGCAGGTTTTTCAGTGTCGGCGGAAGGCGTCACTAAAGTCCCTGTCAGAGCGGCAGGCTTCCGGTGGATGGTGAGAAAACTACGCACCTACGCTTACTGGGCCCTGCAGAAATGACAGGTATGCCGCTTGGCGTCGTCATCTGCGTCTTCGGTTAGTGGGCATGTTCTAGGTGCTGACGGTGTGAGGTCCTCACGGGTTGGAGTGTGGCGTTTCAGGTGCTCTGCTCTCCGGAAGGTTTCGAGGCAGATGGGACATGTTGAGATGGAAGTCGAAGCATCATCGGCCATTGTAGAAGACGGCGACTCGGGATTTCTCCAGCGTAGGAGCTCGGGAGCCACAGAAGTGAGGAGTGCAGGCAGTCAGTCCGGCTCTCGGATAAGTTTGTGCATAAATTTATGAACATCAATGACTAATAATGAGCAGCATAACTAGCTATTTCAGACTCCAGAGGGATTTCCTATTACAGTAAGCTGTGGCACGGGTTCTACTATCCACAAGCATGGACTTAGATCCCAGCAGTCGTATACCGGAGATCGGGGTCTACTACGTAGGCATACTGGTTGTTTTCGTCTCTACTCATGTCAACGAGCGAGACTTGCATATTCTGATTCAAGGTGCGAGGCAGACGCTATGGGGTCAGGGCACCTTACATTGTCCAATGAACAGCGCGACTCCATTGATTGCTGGTAAGAGTAATCTCCCTAAAAGAGACTATTCCAGGCTGCCCAGGCCACGTTTGCGGCCAATATACTGTGGGATTATTGGACTATATCTGTGTACTCGGGTACCATGTCACGGAGGTAGCTTGATGCTCCGGGCCTCCCTTACATCCCCACGCCATCCAGCTGCAGGGTAAACCAAGATATACTTAAGTACAAGCTCAATGTATGTATCAATGCAGAGTGCTGCGTAGTCATGCAATATCCAGCGTTTTCAGCGCTTGCAACCCTTGCAGTCAAAGGCCATTTGATAGAGGACTTCAAGAGGTATATAGTAACTTAGTGCATAGTATCTTGACTTCGGGGCTCTGGCAACCACGTCTCCATGAGCGAGTTAGCTACTGGTAACGCCCGTTGTTCAGTACACTGTTGAGCACGACGCTGGATACCCGTGACGGTGGGGAGGGGACGATCTCTCCCATCCATAATGGAAACATGCGGCAGTCATATCCAATAGTTCCCGTAGCGCTGGGACAACCGCGACGTGGATGTTTCAAATATGGCCAGTGCCTATTCGTGGACATCGCGGTGTATCCCCTGACAGTGGTACAGAAACCGAAACTTCGATGCAAGGCACCGATCCCCGGGCGCCCCGTCCTGTGCGGGGCATCTCCCTCATGTCGATTGTGAATAATGTTGCAAATTGTCCAAGTTTGGACTGGGCTTGTAGCCCGAGGTTTTTTTTTTTGCCTCTGTATCCAGCCTGGTGACGGTCTGGGCCCGGGGGGAGTAGACTCCTTCAGGAACAAAGCCATTACCTGGTGATATGTCCGGGATAGATGGAGGTCGTCAGCTGCATGACTCCTGCAGTCTAGTGCCACCAATGTAGCACCTTTATGTGAAAGATGGCAGGCTTCTATTTGTAGATCTGGATCGGACTCTGTTGCTAGATTTGCGCCCTACGTGCCTACGTATCCAGTTCCCGTGTGCGCAACGTCAGCATCCATGCCAAGTACTACGTAGATTAGATTATCAGTCGTTGACGGTATCACCGTATGACAGTTACCAGGATGAGAAGCCTACATCGATGATTGTGGAGGGTTAACTCACTGCTTATCAGGGTAAGACATTGGGGAACAGAGGGTACTACGCCGGACCAGCGGTGCATGTATACCTGCAAGGCACCTATTTTTATTGATTGCAACAATATATCGAGAAGTAGCGCATTATATGCCGATAATATTGTTATATTGCCATTTGCCGTAGACCGAATTAGAACTGGGAAAACCTTCCAAGAGCAGTAGTTAGAGTCTGTCCATGCCGGATGAGTTTGAAACTGGCCAGCCTGGCCGAGATTATTGCCTGGTGGCGCTCGAATGTGAAGTGTGGTGGTGCGGCAGATGCACGGATTCTGAACCAGGCCAGATGCAACGCACAGGCGTAATGGCTTTCTATTTGTCTCAGAAGGCTTGGGAATGCCTACCTTACTTGCAGAATGGGTTCTGTCTGCCTTGATGTGTTTGGGTTCCTGTTTGCTTTAGATTGTTCAGAACAATACATGGGACTTTTGGTGGATGTTGCTTCCGGGGAGTAAAACCATCTTGCGTGCATGGACACGTATGATTGCTTTGCTGGGGTCCGGACTGGCCGGGCAGGGCTTTCTAGTTGTGTCCGGAGTAGAGAATTGCGTAATCTGGAAATCAATGGTGATAGTATTGGCCCTCCATCGTGCGTCTTCCTGGAGACAAAAGGGCGATGCGAGAACTATAAAGCATCCCTCAACTGCTCCCCCGGATCCAACTCTCCAACTTCCTCAACACTCTTTCGAACGGAAGCCCCTAGCCTAAGCCAGCATATCTCTAACCGAGACACTCGTTCGTTTGTTACTGTTCGCATTACGGCACTGCCGAAATGAAAGTCACCATCACCCCCGCGCTCGTTCTTGCTCTCTCAACCCTGGCCCTCACGGCCCCGGTTGAGAGGGAGGTGAGAAGCTTAGAGAGTATGTGCACACATTAGTGAAGTGACAAAGATGATCTAACGTCTCGGCAGCTCGTGATCTCAGTGTTGATGCCCGCCATCTGGGCAAGCTCCCGGTTGTCAAGCACAAATTTGGCATCGAGGGCGGTGTCAAGGGCGGCTTTGGATTGGGAAAGAAGGGAAAGGAAGATGACAAGAAGGATGATAAAAAGGGTGGTAATAAATGGGATGATGATAAGAAGGACGATGATGATTGGGACGACGACCACTGGGACAATGACGACTGGGACGATGACAAGAAAGACGACAATGGGAATTCCGGCGGCTTTGGATTCGGTGTTGGGTCGTCTAACGGGTTTGACTCGAAGAATCCCAAGGGCAAGCCTGACTATGACCCTCACCACGGGAAGGGACCTGAGGGCAAGCCCGGCTACATTGCCGACCACAAGAATGACGACAAGAAGGATGACAAGAACGGCGGTTTCCTACGTGCTAGGGGGGAGCCCAAGAAGGACGATGACAAGCACGGCGGCTACAAACCGGACGACAAGAAGGACGATCACGATCACGGCTATGGCTACGGCAAGGGGGATGACAAGAAGGACGACAAGAAGGACGACAAGGGCAAAGGCAAGGGATTCGGCTTCGGCTTCGGCTTCGGAGTCGGCGTCCATGGAGGAGGCAAGGGAGGCGTGGAAGGAGGCAAGGGTGGTGGTAAGGGCTTTGGATTCGGCCTCGGCCACGGAAAAGGCTATGGGCATGGAAAGGGCGAGGACGAGGGCAAGGGCAAGGGCGGCTTTGGCTTCGGTCTTGGCCTAGGGCTCGGCGGAAAGGGCAGTCACGGTGGTCATGGCGGATACGGAGGAGATGAAGGTGGGAATGGCGGAAACGGAGGCGGATTCGGAGGAGGTGGTGGTGGATTCGGAGGAGGTGAGGGCGGATTCGGAGGAGGTGAGGGCGGATTCGGAGGAGGTGAGGGCGGATTCGGAGGAGGTGAGGGTGGATTCGGTGGAGGTGAGGGTGGATTCGGTGGAGGTGAGGGCGGATTTGGCGGAGGTGAGGGCGGATTCGGGGGCGGTTCAGGCGGCCATGGCGGACATGAGGGCGGACACGGCGGACACGGCGGACACGGTGGAAATGGAGGCGGATTCGGTGGTGGTGAGGGTGGCCACGGTGGCGGCCATGGAGGCGGCCATGGAGGCGGCTTTGGGGGTGGTTTCGAAGGTGGCTTTGAAGGAAAGGGCGGATACGAGGGCAAGGGAGGCTATGGCAAGGGCGGATATTAGGGAAATGTCAGGCGAGCTGCCCCCAAGGGATTAGGAGGAAAGCTGACAGGTCTGCTAGTCTGAAGCCACTGAGCCAGTATACCATGATCCATGGCTAATGGAGAAATGATTAGTATCAGACGGCCTGACGGTATAGGCAATAATTTCTTGTTCTGCGAAGACCAAATTGACAGATCTTGAATGCATGATATTTGTTTGTCTTATACTGGTGCCGGCTGTCCCTGCTAACCCTCGTACTGAAGATAATTGTCTCGTAGTGAATCTGTAACAGACCGAGAGCTGCTTTTGGTATGATTCCATTCTGTATTTTTTATTCTATATTTTATATTTTATTTTGGTTGAAAGCAGTAAAGGATCGGCTTATAGTATCATTACTCTATATCAGGAACTAGTACTGAGAATCACGATAAGTGCTCCTAATTCATAGGCCTTAGCCTGAGTTTTCACTCTATCATACTAATCTGTCCTAGAGTAGTTGAGCCCCGAATGCTTTCTTGCAAGAAACGAAACTGTTTGTCCCGGCTCACTTCTATTCTCCATGTCCTATTCTCTATGCCTATATCTATGATACAACAAAACCCTCAATCCCCCAGTTTTATCCCACGTAGTTCTCGTCTGACCGTGTACGCGGACCACTACGGTAGACTGATAAACGCCAAATACACACGGTGAGTTGCCTCCAATAACCTCCTCTCCTCCTCATTGTAGGTGCCATTGAACACTGGCTCCGGCGTGATCGTCTCAGCACTAATACCTTCGGAAAAGACAACCTGGTTGAAATCATGCACCTGCACGCTTTCAGCCACTGTCCCATTTAGAAGATATTCCCTTATCGAGTGGACGAGGCCCAGAGACGCGAGGCTTATCGTCGTATGGCCCGGCCCCTTCCTCGTTACTAGTTGCGAGGATGTAGGGAGCCAGCGGTGCAGCGCCTGCGCGGACGTCACCGGAGTCGTGGGGTCGTGGAGGCCGTTGGCGATAAGCACGGAGGTATTCCTGGCCGTGAGAATGGCATTCGTTTGGAAGCTCTTTAGGCTCGAGGCTCCCAGGTTCTGTACCCGCGGTCTGGTACTCGGGAAGTTCCGACAGAAGGATAATGTAGACAGATCTGCATTGAGCCAAGGTGTCCGTTCTCGTAAGGAGATATCAAGGACTAGGTCGGCGACTTCAGGGATGCTCGTACCATTTGATGGTGCGTTGTCCGTGCATTGAATCGGCCATCCAGCCATGGATCCTGTATCCGGGGCGCTGGAGTTGACTGTTGTCTCCGTTGCTCCGGTCAGAAGCTCACCCATAGGGTCTGCGTTTCCTTCTTCGAGTGCCTTTACGGCAGAGACAACGGCGGGCCATGCTGTGGGGAGTTTGAGGAAAGAGTACATGAAGAAGCTGAACATGCCGACAGTGATCGACCACGAGCCGTCGGAGACTGAGACAGGATTCTCATACAGCGAGGCCTGCAGGTTCGCAAGACGCTCCGCAATATCTGTAGAGCTGTTTCTCGACCTTCCGCGCGCATCGGCACTTCCACTGGCACTGGCCAGAGCACAAGCCTCCTCGCCAGCCGCCTCACAGAGACTCGCAAGATCCGCAATCGCATCCGCTACATATAGCTGGTCATTCGGCAGCTGGCTCGTATACCGTTCCGCGTTGGCTTTGGGATTGAAAACCCCGTCGAAGACGAACCGTCCCACACGCTGGGGAAAGGTCTGTATAAACTCAGCGCCGTAGATGGTCCCGTAAGAAAAACCCCAGTAGTTCACTGAAGCGTTCTTCCCGTCCAATGCATCAACTATGGCGACCATATCGCGCACCACATACGCCGCGCTTGATGTATACAGCGCAGAGGAATCGTACTTTGCGCAATCTGCTGCGATCTTTGCTAGCGACGCATCATACTCCCAAATCGCCGTCTCGTATTCCCCACCCGGCGCAGTGTAGCTCTTGTTCGTGAAAAGACTGTACTCAATCTCCGCTGCTGCAGTGACACTGGCCGACGCGTCCGCTTCCCTGCCCGCCGTTTCCCAGCAAGTGAGTAGAGGCTTCGCGGCGCCGACGCCGCGCGGATCCCAAGACACGATATCGTAGTATCCGCCGGTAATATTTGAAATCCCAGACCCGGCCCCGTTCGAGAGGAAATCGACTCCGGAGGACCCGGGACCGCCGGGGTTCGTGAGGAGGGTGCCCTTTCTCTGAGAGGCGGGCACTCTGGCAGCGTACCGGGCGAGAGGGATCGTTGCGAGCTGACCGTTGTGTGGGTCAGCGTATTCAAGTGGCACTGTAAGTGTCATGCAGTCAAGGGCGGAGTTTGAGGGGCATGGTGTCCAGTGGAGGGAAGAGGCTGGGCTTGCCAGTGCAGCTGCTGACGCTGATGCTACCTGCAACACGCTGGCGAGAAGAGCCATCTTCGTTGGCCACCGAGTCCGTCGTGAACCAGCCATGCTGTCTGGCATGACGAGGCTTCAGGGATCGGGGAAACCTGAGGCGAGTTGCCGGGATCATCATTAATATAAGATGAAGAATCTCTTAAACTCCAGTGTGCTCGGCAAGTATCAATTCCGAAATTCGACAGAGTGGAGCGTGCTATACGTAGCCTGTCCACTTGAACTGTGATCTACACTTGGCTCTAGTAATGCTGCCGATCATGCACCTCCGTGAAGGAATCCTTGTATCCCTTGCGTGAGCATAAAGTTTTCTCAAACCACAATTGCTTATTTCTCTCCGGTGAGAGAAAGGTCAAGGTGGTGAGTTCCTCCTGGTTAAGTTTCTCCTGGCTAAAGCCAAGCTCTCCATTATCCTGTCCTCACCACCCGGTTGTTCCTGTTGCGAAGGTATTCAGCTCACGGATGACCAAGGACGCGTTGCTGTCTTTTGATAGGCTTCATTTATAAATAACAACTTTCAAGCCGAGATTGATAAGATCATCTAATCAATCAATGTTGCAGCGTAGATTGCGTGATATCCCGCTCTCCCTTTGAAGCGTCCCACGGTCCGACTCCGACATCGGGACACGTAGTGGACCATGCCATCCCACATTTTAGTATCTTGTATTGCATCGCTCTGATTGGACTGTACCTAAAGGACTGACTCGTGGTTCGTCTATGGACCCTGCCAATGTTTTGTTTGCGCGTATGACTTCCCAACCGGGTTGCTCAGGTGCGCTCCAGTACCGGGCCTTTCGTGCTTACAGCTATTATAGAGATTACCTAACTGAAGAACGTGTTCTTGCTGCTGTTGTATGGCCTTTGATGTCACGGTGCGTAGGGTACTGCAGGAAAAATATGTGGTGCTAGTTTAACGCAAACGGTCATTGATAATCCAATGGAAGTACTCGAAGATCGCGTATGAAGGTATGAAATCCATATCTAAGCAGCCCTGGATTGTGTGACAATCGTGGCGGCAATTTTGCTGTCTTTTCTCTGGTGATCAAGCATCCAGATGGCCATGGAATGGGAAGTTGCGTCCAACGCAGAGCGCGCCACAAAAAAGTTTGAGGCACCACAAGGACTAGGGAGCTTTTGCTATTAGACATCGCGGGCTCTTGGATTCACCAGCGGCCTTTGAGACAATACCCAGGGCCTATCATGGTAAAGAATGTGTACCTAATCTATCTGACACTTACGCAAGATCTTGAAGATGCATCTGCGTGCCCGAGATCCCAGCGTGGTTTAGCGCTCACCCGGTAGAGGATAATGCCAGCCGCGCAACTATCTCGGGGTAGAAAGGATGCTTTAGACTGGGGAGACATAATACTTTTGAAAAGTAATTCCTTCCATCGCACAGCCATCGTCAACCGAACAAACGGCGAAGCAAAGGAAACCAAACTAACTACTCAGTCTCCCTGAATATGTCTACATTCATAGTCGAGCAGCACCTAGAATCGACGTACGAAGTTTGAATTGCTACGAGAACGATGGTTCCGTGCATAAAGTATTTCTAAACAATCGTGCTAGACCTCGCTGAGACATAATGCTTTCTCTGGACATACAGGGCGAGGAAAGCTGACTATCCTCACCTCGTAGATATCTGTAGGATAATATGTCTCACTACTTGCCCCAGCGGCAGGCACTGAAAACAATTTTGCGTTTCAGCTCCGTAAGACTATGAGAAGCAGCCGAGCTCATAGCCTTGCCTGGGCCCGTTTGGTCTGTATCTGATGCAGCACTGGCATTATTATGGAAATCTGTAAAAAATCTGTATAGATTGCTCCCGCGTTCCGGTTACATCCCACACGCAATAGCCCGTTGACGTGGAAAAGTACCCTTGGGCTATTTAATATATGCTGACCAGCTTGATACTATTGGCCGACGCACTGCAGCTTAGCGGGCGGAGCACGACCTTCCGCGGCCCGTCCGGAAAACTCTTTTCTCCCTAACCAAGGACTTTTCAGTTTACCACCCACCCAGCCAGACCACATTCCCCCATTCAGCTCATCGAAATGGCTCAGACCCCAGTATCTTCAGGGTTCTCACCCCTTAAATCCCTTGTCACATTCACTTCCCAAACATCCGGTCTCGAGAAGACCCTCCGACTGATCCAAGCCACCTCTCAAGTCGTTGGCGTAACATCCGCCAGCGAGACCCTGGCAACACAATGCCTGACGGCGCGTGACCAACTAGCCCTAAGTGTGTCTTTCTCGTCCATTCTGCAGCCCCCAGTCCCCCAATATCCGGGTTGATTGTGTTAGGTTTAATTCTGGCCGTGCCTGTGTTGACCGTATACATACAGCCCGGCGCTACTTTCGCCTCCTTGACTTCTATGGGTGCTTCGAGCGCGTGCATTTCCTCATCAATACGCCTTCTTCAACTGGAACGATACTCTCCGTCATGGAGCTTGCGCAGTACACGTTTCTGGGACTTTATCTGTTGCTGGAGGACCTCACGATCGTACGCGGCATCATCCCCTCTCACCCTTTCTCAAAGATGAGTATCTTGCTAACGGTTCGGACACAGCTGCATGACATGGGCGTCGCCCGGGTCGATTGGTACCATCCGCTCATGACGGAGGCAAATAAGTTCTGGTTTTATGCGTTGATGCTTTCAGTCATTCGCTGCACGTGGGAGCTTTTCTTCCCGTCGGCACTGGCGACACCAAGCAAGACCTCTAGCTCTGGAAGCGAGAAGTCTAAGGCTAAGGGTCAGCAGCCACAGCCCAGTCCACCCAAGTGGCCGCTTGTTAAACGGATCCTCATCGATGGCTGCGACCTGACTCTTCCGGGTTCATTCCTGGGGTGGACTCCAGTTACATCGTTGCAGATTGGGTTTGGCATGGTTCTTAGCACGGTGTTGGCGGGGCATGATGTTTGGGTTGCGCAGCAGTAAAGTATGCTTGAGCGCTTATGTATTGGATCGGGATTTGGGGGAAATGACCATTCTGAATGGGCCGGAAAATGCATGCATCCCAATAAATAGAGCATAGAGCGTATGTGTATGCGTGTCTATAGATGGGTTACAGATGAGCACTTTGTGAATACTTGAAGACAGTGCTGCTTAGTCGGCTCACCTTCGCCTCCGCTTCCGGCTCTGGTTCGTCTGATAGTAGATACTTCGGTATACACCGTCGGGAACACCCTAAGCCTTACCAACACAATCACCGTTCAATGGCACCGCAGACGAGTGACCCTGATGAAACCAAATATGTCAGAACAGTACAAACTCAACCCTGTCAGTGTAATCAATACGCACCAAGAAAACCGAGTGGTTGTGATGCGTCTTCCGCCTCAAAGACCGTCCTCACACAATATAGTAAAGGTCCTTAGCACTATCGATAGGAGTAATGCCCTAATCTAGACCCTGAATCTCAGAGATGCAATTAGTGCAGTTAAGTTCTGGCGCGTAGGCGTGGCTTGCTTTTCTGGCCTCGCTAATTGCTGGCCAAGGTGTTGGCTGGAATAATTAGTGTCTTGCCAGAGTAAAGACTCGTATATGCTAATGATAACCCGCAGCATATACCTATATTTTTATATTTAGACAACGCCATACGCGCCTGGACTGGAGAGCAAGAGGGCAACAGTTGGACAGGAACCAAGTTTTAATCTGTTACAGTGTGTAGTGCAACGTCACTAACTCCAGAGCTGGACTACCGGTAGTGCATCACAGCTTCGTTTATCGTTTTATTTCTTCTACCTTGTTGGCTTTATAGTACTGGCCATGGACAGCGTTTTCATATGATAAGAAACATAACTCCCAATAACCCTACCGGGCAATGCTATGTTGCCCTCTTAGCCAGCCAAAAAAAGCTTCACTGTGTAGGTCGCACAACTATTCTGCGTCACCTCCTCCGGCCATTTCAAGATAAGGGCTGCCCTTCAGCATGTGCACTCAACCAGTCTCAAGAACGAAAACGCCCAACGGGCGATGCATCACCGTTTTCGTGTTTGCATGCAGAATCGAGGACAGGTTTGCTGCTAGGATGCGGTATGGCTCTGACAAAACCGTAGAGAGATGCCTTGTCGCTCACTACCGGGAACCGTGATTCTGGATGGCTTGTGCAGTGTAGCGCCGTTTCAGCTGTCGTAGTTGTTGGGCATCCTCGCACTGGGGTGCCGAGGCTACTCGTACAACCAAGTTCACTTGGAACAGCCTGTTTCGAATGAGAACCTGGACTCTTGAATAAAATGCACCGAGAAAATGTCGCTATCGCATTGCTTAATAGCTTTGACGGTTGCTGGGAGGGTGTTCTCTCTACAATTAATCACTTCTTTAGTAAAGACATTGCCGCCATGAGCTCATTCTACCATATGTTTACTACTGGGATTCACAGCCTCAACACCTCTATTATTCTTCTAGCCACCGTCGTTGCTCTACAGTTCTTCTGCCAAATCATCTATTACAATTTTTTTCACCCTCTGCGACACTATCCAGCTCCTTTCTGGGCCGGCGTTACAAGATTATGGTCAGCCTGGCATTACTTCCGCGACACCGAGACTGAAGTATTATGGCAGGCAGTCAAGAAATACGGTTGGGCACTTTGGATTCTTTCGCATCGGTGACATCCGTAACGCGGCTTACGACCTGTCGTGCGCGTTTCCCCGACAATGCTTGCTAGCGGACAGCACCCTCACCCCAGCCGTCTATCACCGGCGCTCAACCAAGGCCCGGTGGTTTCCTGAAGGGCTGTTCAGAAAACCTGGTATACTTGTAGTCCGGGATCCCTTCAAGCACTCCGCGCATCGTCGTCTGGTGGCCAACACGTATTCACTCTCGAACATTCAGTAATGGAGGGGTTGATTGAGAGGAATATCATCAGATGGCTCAACAAGCTGAACACAGCATTCCTTGACATTCCTTGAGCGCGGGCAGCCCGTGGACCTTGCGGTCTGGAGCGCTTTATTGTCCTGTGACACCATCACTGATGTAGCGTTCCGGAAGCCGCTGGGCTTTGTCGAGTCAGAAAAAGACGTCGATAACCTCATCCACATTTTCCAAGCTGGCACGGTCTTGATAGGTGCGGTGGCGCGGGTATACCAGCTGTTCAATTTGCTCAAACGCCCGCGATTGAAGAAGTATTTCCAGGGTTCGCCAGAGCAGGGTCTCTGGTTCGGCAGCCTCATGAAGCGCTCTAACCAGGTCCTCGCGAACCGTGCAAAGGCCCTCCAGGAGGGACGGATTGTGAAGCCCGAGAAGGGTGATGATGATTACGACTTCCTCCAAGCGTGAATAAAGCCTAAATCCCCACTCTTTTGCCCCGGCTGCAGTAGCTATTACCCATTTTCAGTTTCATGGACACGCGCACGCCGGAAGGCAACTTTCTGGATGCAGAGACCATCCAGTCTGAGATTTTGTCGCTCTGGGTGCAGGGTCTGATGGTTTTGGTGGTGCTGCCTCAGCGCTCTTCGCAGAGGTCCTCTCGCGCCCTGCAATCTACGCGCGAGTAATCGACGAGATCAAAAAAGCAGTGCGGACGGGGCAGAACTCATACCCGATTCCCACTTAAACAGAGGTCGCAAATAGCCTGCCTTTTTTCAATGCCTGCATCCGCGAGTCGATGCGTCTGCATCCCGTTTCATCTGTCCTGTTACCGCGCGAGATGACCCCCTTGGACCCTGAAATTGAGACCCAGGGCCGGAAGGTACCGCTCGGTGTAGAGTTGGCCGCGAACACCTGGATTTCTCACAAAGACAAGGCCGTATATGGAGAGGACGCCGAGGAGTTCAAACAAGTTCGGTTGCTGAATGATCCCGTCAAAGCAAAGGAATTGGAGAAATATAACCTAGCCTTCGGCGCCGGGTCGAGGGTTTGTCTCGGCAAAGATCTTGCGATGGCGATGCTGTATAAGGCTCCTGTTGCCGTAAGTCTCTGCTTATACCAAACTCCTACCAGAACCCTCGCCGGCTCGTTGCGCCCATTATACTGACTGCGGCGGCAGCTATTCATGAGGTTCGACGTCACACTATGTAAAGAGACGCCTCAGACGCCGAAGCCCTCGTCGAAGATGAATGATGCAGTCCGGGCTTGGAAAAACATCTGGCTTAACCTGAGAAGGCGTGAGCCTTGGGTCGCGGTACGAGAGAATTAACAAACTCAAACCGTGCAGCCACCGGCAGCAGAGGCGTAGCAGGATGATGGCGGTATAACTTTTGCACTCGCATCTAACCTTTCCGACTCTAGCACTCTTCTTGTTGTCTTTCCTAGACAGCCATGTTATCCTATCCCTCGTTCAGTACATGCAGCGTCCCATTTGGCTTGTATTCAGGAAAAGATAGTTTATGTCACGAGCTAGAGTCGTTGATACTAACAAGTAGCATTGGACTAGAGAAGAATCCGCTAAAGAACTAATAAACAGTGACCGTCGAGCTTCTTATATGCTTTGCCTGAATGGCAAGCTTGGTAGCGAGCTCGGACCATTGGACTCCGAGCGTGTTGATCAGTATCGAGCATATTGGTCACGTTGGTCACGTTGATCATGTTGATCTTGTTAATCCTGTTGATCATGTTATTGATCATGTTGTTGATCATGTTGTTGATCATGTTGTTGATCATGTCCAGCATGTCCGGCTTATTAGGCTCGTCGCAATTCGGGCAATGCTCGAATCAAGACTTCGGGCGTAGCTCGTCACAGCATATTGCCCCTTTGGGTATATGGAATAACAACGCAACTCGTTTCATCCTAATAAGAAATGCAATCACTGTTCTTAACATCGTACATTTGTTGATCATAATATGACAAGCAACTGGTCAGATGAGACAAGACCAAATCAAAGCCGGAGCGCGAACTCCACTGTGAATGGGTGTTGCCCGGTACGGTGTACATGATTTCGTCTCTAGCCGGCCCTTTAGCAGTAAGCAGCGTTCAGATGTCAAAGCACGAAAGTTCTCTGCTCTATTATGGGGTTTGAGCGCTTAGCATGGCTATGGGCGTGTACACTGGCGCCGAATAGTGTAGCTCACTTCACTGCCCATCGTCCACACTCAATTCACCATATACTGCCAATGATTATGACGCCATTCGAATTGAGAGAGTAGATTGCAGCATCTTAATTCCAGTCCTTAATTCAAGTCCTTCCTCACATTCGTATATACAGCGCGAGAAGCAAGCGGCCCCCTTCTTTCAGCCAGTCACCTCGCGCCAAGTCTCCGCCCATGGCGGCTCGCTATTGCGCCATTTCCGCCGAGAACGACGGGATCCCTTCATGAGATTATCAAAGAGTATTTCTGTCGTCTTAACCCGCAGACAACACTCTCCTGACGCAAATAACAGGGCTCGGTAGCAATAATGCCACTCATACCACTCACCAGCCTTCCCTCCTCCCTCCGGTACCTGATACAAAAATGGCGTCCTCGCACAGCCACATCCCCCGGCCCCGCTCTGAGCAGTCGGGTCCTCGACGTCGTCAGAAAAACGTGGGATCTTGGCTTCACGGCCTTTGGCGGACCGCCGGTTCACTTCCAGATTCTGCATGCACGGTTTGTGGACCGGGAGAAGTGCGTTGATGAGGAGACGGTGCCACACCCAACATGACACTACCCCTAGTCTTATCCTTCACAGATGTAGACTGACCGAGTCGAGTAGTATCAAGAACTCTTTGCAGTCTGCCAGGGCCTGCCCGGGCCCGCAAGCACAAAGATGCTCTTCTGTCTGACGCTGCTAAGGGCAGGGTTTATCCCTGCCGTTGTAGTCTTCATGCTCTGGTGGTGCGTCACGACTTGTCCGGCCAACACTCCTTATATATGCTGATTACAGCGCCATACACAGCCTCCTGGGCGCAATAGGCATGTACGCTCCCTCTCTCGGCGTGCAGCACATAGACGATACCCTTCCGGCCGCCGTCTACGCACTGCTTTCGGGGCTGAACGCATCAACAGTAGGGATTATCGCGCTTGCGGCGGTGCAGCTCGCGGAGAAGGCGGTCCGCGATAAGCTATCGCGGCTGCTTGTTATATTTGGAGCCTGTGCAGGGCTGTGTTATAGCGCGCTCTGGTACTTTCCCCTCCTCATGGTGGTTGAGGGTTTTGTCACAACTGCTTGGGATGGGTGGGGGGCGAGGTGGGTTAGAGGAGTGAAGAGGTGGTGGAGGGAAAGAGGTTCAGCTACGGATGGCAATGGGAGTTAAGAACTGGAGGAGGGTAATCGTGATGGGGATGAGGCTGTGGATCTCGAGAGGGTTGGTGTGAGAACTGTTGCGGACAGAGAGATGCCGCGACTGAGAAGACCAGCAGGCTCGACTGACCTCGACTCCAATCCTCTGGCAAATGTACTAGCAGGCTCGGCCAATACGCCATCCTTGAATCCAGCCCAAGACCAGGGCCACGTTGTGCGTGTGCAGATCGGCGCTGCCATCCTGGTCTCTTTCTTCGGTACGTTGTCTCACTTGTGCCCTTGCCCTCAACTGCCTAAATGAATATCGCCAACTTGGTATCACTCACTGATATCGGTAACTAGCCTCATTCATCACGATTCTAACCATACGCGCCCGCCTCTCCTCACCCCCTTTACCCCTCTCCCTATTCAGCAACATGTACCTCGCCGGCACGGTTATTTTCGGCGGCGGCCCTGTAGTCATCCCCCTCTTGCGCAGCTACGTTGTCGACCCAAACTGGGTCTCAAGCCGGGACTTCCTGATCGGCTTAGCCATCATTCAGTCCTTCCCCGGTCCTAATTTCAATTTTGCAGTCTTTCTGGGCGCACTTACTCTCTCCGCCTCGCATCACAGCGTGCTCGGGGCGATACTGTCCGGTTTTGCCATCTTTAGCCCGGGCTTAATTCTCGCCGTTGCGGTACAGAGTTTCTGGCGGGTGCTGCGACGGAAGATGTACGTCGTTCATTTTCTGCGAGGCGTCAATGCCGCCGCGGTAGGGCTGGTGTTTACGGCTGTGTATCGACTTTGGGAGATTGGGTATCTGCAGCCGGGCGGAACGAGTGAGAAAGGGGTTAGTTTGGCGAGGGAGCCGTGGTGGGTTATTGTTGCTGCTGTCTCCTATAGTGGGAGTCGGTGGTTTGGCGTGCCGCCTGCTGTGGCGATCGTTGCAGGCGCTGCGTTGGGGGTTGCGTGGTGGCGGGTCGTTGGGGGTGAGTGATCAAATAAATCAGGCATCACTGAATGCTAGATCAGGCCATCTTAGAGTTCGCATACTGGTTGCTCGTGGGGTGGGATCAGCGTAACAGGACTTTGCCGTAGCAGACGGTTCGAATGCATAAAGAAAGTACGCAAGACAGTCTAGATAGACAGCTAAGGAATAACCATGAACTATATCTGACTACGCAGTATCGAGAGTGCACATGAGGAATGGACACGAGGTGAAGTCAAAAGACATGAATAAGGCTAGAGCTACCTTTCACCAGCCAGCCCTAAACGCCCAGTTGCACCCCTAACCCCCTCAACCCTCGTTGATCTTTCCACCTCAACGCTATACTTTGCAAACTTGCAAACTTGCTCCTCTCTCTCATCATTCTGCCTATTTCGTAGAATATGCACGGAACCCCGCAGAACACCGTCTGCAACCACATACCCGGGGACAACACTATGCTTCCCCGTAAACAGCTGCAGAATCCAGTCACTATTGCCGCGCGGTAGAAGACCCAGCGCCTGAGATCGTTAGACTATTCGCACAGTGGCCGAGGTTGGGATAGAGCGTAGCGTACCGGCTAGAGACCATAGTGATGCATGAAGCGTATCCGGCCCAAAGGCCAGCCCAGCCGTTGCAGCTGCGTTCCATAGCAGGACAATACAGACCCGGCGCTCAGTGTTGAACTGACGGGACGGTAGGCGAGTCTCCAGAAGAACTTGCCAAGGAAGACGGCACTAACGTGCGGAACGGCCCCACGATGAGTGAAGAGAGGCCGCAAAGGCGCAGGACAGCGGGTAGGGCATGCGGCGTCGAAACAGGTCGAATGAGGAAGGATGATTAGGCCCCCAACTTCTTGGCCAAACTGATACCTGCACACGTCAAAGTGTTGATGTAGGTAACAGTGAGGGAACCCATAAACCGCTTACACTAGGCTGGAAGCCACGAGGGTCATCCTACTGGGCCCATGGTTGTGCAACGCCAGTTCAGCTGCAGACCCCTGTGAGCGGATCACCTTTGCGGTGCAATATTTCACCGAGAGGCATTACAGAACTCACCCTGTCGTGCTATGACTGTGCTGGATCAAGCAAATTGAGGGAGAGGGAATGCGCAGAAAAACAGGATCCTACTCAAGTAGAGAATTCGAGGAACATAACATGACCAGGGACGTGGCATACGTCTTTCTCGAACTCGACCAGTTGCGCCGATGGTTTTTGCTGTCTTTCTTTCATCAAATGTAGGCGCTCTCTAGTCCTATCCAGAGACCATGCAGACATAGTTGCCGTCTGTGATGGCATTGCTCGGGGACGCCGATGTGACCGGGGTGAATTTCTCCTCCATATAGTTAAGCACAGAAAAACACAGCAGAAGCAGTTATATGGATGCAATTTCCGACACAGAACCATCGGCTTCTCCCAGGATATGAAGGAGATTAGGTAAACTGACTACAAAGTAGGGTATGCATGTGCATTGCAAACATCAACTCCGGCCCCCAACCACAACTGGACTTGGTAAGAAGAGAGATTGCTAGGACACGCTAAATCTCAGTGGGTGAGGAAGATTGAGGCCGTTTCGGTCTAACCGACACCATTTGATTGGGTGGCTCGGCTCCTATATCAGGTACAGGGTACAGGTTCCTGGTTAGGGTCTCAGCCTAACGCGCTAGCGGCCACTACCGTCCGCTAGCATGGTCTAATAGGGGATACGTTGGGTCATGGAATTAGGCGTGCAGAGATTCCTCGGTTGGTGAGAGGCTGAGCTGTAAGCTGACCACCGACCCTAGCGGGACATGGACGGTGACTTGTTAAGAAGAGACTTGGTATTTCCTAAAGAGTGGATCAGGATGAAGGGCTGAAGGAATAGCTATATCTGGTGTCGACCGTATGTCCTATGGCAGAGGCCCTCACCATGTGGAAGCGAAGTTGCGCCTTGAGTGTCGACTATAAGGCTGGATCTATAAAAGCCAGAGACAATTGTACCTTACCGATCCTTCTTACCAACGACGGCAGCTGAAATATAACTCCACTACTGGAGAGCGTTCTAAACTTGCAGATGCAAAACCTAGAATGGGGAACAACGGATCGCGCACATACAGATTTCCGCAGTAAGCTTTTTTCCAACAGAACTCCCTCGTAGAGGCCTCTGGTAACCGAGCTAGGTGACGTTGTCACAACCCCCTCGACCGGCATGCTCGCCGCAATGGCCAGTGCCAGCCTGGGAGGCGACGTCTTCGAGGAAGATGAGACGACAAACGAGTTCCAGTCGCTTATGGCCGCCCAATGTGGCCTTGAAGCAGGGGCGTTTGTGGTTTCGGGAACAATGGCAAATCATTTGGCCATTCAGACGCTATTGACACAGCCGCCTTGCCGTGTTCTCGTTGATTCCCGATCACATATCGCCGCCCATATTGAAGAAGGCGGACTCGGCATGAGTGGTGCCTCCCTCCAGAGCGTCCGGCCATCCAACGGGCGGTACCTGGTCTTGGAGGACATCATGACGCAAATTCTCGTCACCAGCGATGTCAACAAAGGGCCGACACGGGTCATTAGCATCGAAAACACCACAAGCTTCCGTTTAAGGACGTATAACCCGAAGTTCCGAAGTACAGAAGTCCAGAAGGCTCGTTTAGAGCACCCGAAGT